>NC_133769.1:194385271-194408762 GCF_003597395.2 Chelonoidis abingdonii
TACAACATACAGAGTTGCTTTTTTTTTCTTTATTGACTGAATATGTTAAAATAAATGCTTCGGCATTTCAAATAAGAAATGTTTCAGAAATGTGCTTGTGGAAAAAAATATATTTTGATTTTTGTATGTATTTTGACAAATGCGTATACTAACCCAAGTAAGTCTGAATGTTAAATTGCATTTGATTCTGTTCATTCACTGAGATTTTCACCAGTTATGAGAGGCCTTTAACTGCGAGTCTAATTCATGCCCAATTCACCATGCAAGGGTTGTTTTAATTCAACATAATCTTTGTATAAAACTTTTTGATTCTTAAATGTTTACCAATTATAACACTGAATGTACTGTCTCTTCTTAGAGTCCCCTGCTGGTGGCTTCTTGAGGATAGCCAGAGATCATAAAGGGATTTTCTCGTAAACCTCAGATGATATTAGGAAATAATTTAAGCACTTTCTGTTGAGATAAGACCTTTTTGCCAAATAAGACTGAATTCTTTAAACGCATTTCGGCCCCCCTCTCCGGTCTGAGTATCATCATATCCTTTAAGTTTGTGAACTAATTTTACATTATTAACATCAGTTGTCTGGTGGTCGATTACCATTCAGTGCAACAGTGAATGGGACTTGTTACTTAGCATTTTAGTATGGAAAAAATCCCACAAAGCCCATAAAACGATAACCTATCTGTTTCACAGAGAACACTTTCATTTCAATTTTAGAGGTACCATAAGTTATCATGGGATCTGACCATATAGAACTTCATTCTAGGATGAGTATCCTATTGGAGATGGTTGAGGGGCAGAATAGAAAGGAGGTTAATTAAAGTTTAGTTTATTGTTATTGCCACTATACAGAAAGGAGAAGCGGCAGGGGGATAAGTTCTCCCTAACTTTCTAACTATTAATGAATAGAAAATCTTTGCTCCACAGTTTGGTAGTTTTTTATTCTCCTGTTTTTGTTTTTAGACAGAATTATCCTCTTTGTCTGATTGTGCCATAGCCCCAAGTGTGATTTCCTTTATCAACCTTCTACAACTGAGCCATAAATTTTTTTTTTCTTTTTACATGCAAGGAATCAGTAGCATATACCTTAATCCAATTTCTCTAGGCTGTATCTTGTCAGGGGCAAAAGTAATTATCTTTATTTTGATTACCTTTTAGTTCATTTACGAAAACTTGTTACTGTCATGTGGAGAACAAGGCTGTGACCAATCTGAAATGACTGTTTCAGATTAAACTATTCACCCAAATTTCTCTGCAGCATTCCGTAAGGTAATAAAGGTGGTTTGCATAGTTTTATACTGTGAGCTTCCAAAATCATTAAGTTGGAAGTAATTTGTAGAGAGAAAGTGTATTAATACCTAGGAATTCATGAGACATGCAACCTACTATCAAATCTTAAAAAAAACTGGTTAAAATAGAGCTTTGAACCTAACATTTTATTTTGGATTGTACGGAAGAAAGCTTAATCTTTCTGACAGAAAGATTAGGGAAAATAGAGAATGCTAATAAATAAAATGACTAAATAATAATATTTAAACACACAGCTTAACAGACAAATGCACATAAGTAAGGAAACTGAAGTTTGCCTCTCTGTCCATAACTTATTCTGTTTATGATGTACAGGTATTGGAGGAGGCTCTGAATACCATACCTATTACAATATACATGGAGAGATTGAGTCATTGAAATTGTATTCATTTATTTTATTCATTTATGTGTTTATGCAAAAACATTTCAAGGACCTGTTCAAACCTCTACATGTCTCTGACAATTTACGGAAATACAAATAAATGAAAAGAATAGGAGTCTTCCAGAATCAAGAAAGGTGGGAACCCACTTCATCCACCTATCACAGCCCTCAGCACAAACTTCCTTCACCTAAAGCTTGGGAAAACATCGCTTTTGCAGCATGCCTTGCACATTTACAGTTTTGGGTTATTTGCTGAGGGCATCAAGCCACAGCCTTGTTTCTGAAGGAATTCCCCTCCTAAATCTTAAGAAGCATAGAGCAAGTGTCAGAAGAATGCCTGGATTAGGACCTTTCTCCACTGCATGCACTATTCACCAGCACTTCATAAGGAGAGCCTGCAAATTTTGCTTTCAACTCCTGCCTAATCTCATCTTGACACCATGAAGAAGAGTTGAGAGACCTGTAGATCATCTGCTTTAGACTCTTTTAAAGCCTCATTTTGGAGGAGGTTTTTATTTGGTTTATAACAAACAACCATATAGTTCCAACTTGAGGGGAAAAAAAGACCATGTATTACTGAACAATCGCTTATTGTGATACTGTGGGTGCACGGGGTATAAATGTTAGACTTTCTTCCAACTTAGAGTTGACAATTGGGAAACTCTGAAATCTTGCTGAAGGTGAGTCTCCTTTTCTTGGCTAAAACTGTCAGTCCTGATGCAGGGCTAGGCTCATGCCTGAGTGCTAGTGACAAGATTGACAGAATATTACAGATGATACGAGTGAACAGGTTTTTCCTAAACTGTTTGAGTGCTTTAATTGGAGCAATTTGGCCCTTTTAGGCCAAAGTTATATTGAGGTGGTGGTGAGGAGTGGGGTATTTCTAAGTACATGGATGGGTGATGGCACTCCAGCTTAGAAGACAGTAATTTAAGTCAATGCTGTCTTCATCTCTTAACTTCTCTTGGGAACTGGCCCATCTTCTGCCTTCTAAAGCAGGATATTTCCCAGCATAGGGTGCTAAAGAGATAAGCAGGTTTACTTGCTGATCTATAAATATTTTACATCCCTTTTGATATACAGATTTCCATAAAGGTGTCCTTCAGTTCTTTTAAATGCTGGTGGAGACTTCGGCCTGGTCTACACTACGCGTTAAATCGATTTAAAGAGGTTTTGAATCGCTTTTAACCGTGTATCCGTCCACACTACAACGCCCTTTATGTCGCATATAAAGGGCTCTGTATTAAATCGATTTCTTACTCCACTCGACGAGAGGAGTAGCCAATTCGATATTTAAGCATATCAGTACGGTTAGTGTGGACGGAAATCGACGTATTGGCCGTCGGCGGGCTTATCCCACAGTGCACCACTGACCACTCGGACAGCAATCTGAACTCGGTTGCAAGTGGGCAGGTAACGGAAAAGCCCACAAACTTTGAATTACATTCCTAGTATTCCCAGCGTGGCAGCTCTTGATCAGCATGGGCTGGTGATGCGTGTCCTCAAATCCAAAAAGAAGCTCAGCATGGACGTACGGGAAGATTACTGGATCTGATCCTCTTTATGGGGAGACAAATCTGTTGTATCAGAGCTCGTTACAGAACACGAAATGCCCAAACGTTCGAAAAAAATCTCCAGGCTAACACAGCACTGACGTGAACAAGCGTAACGAAGCCAGAGTACTCAAATGGACGCTCATGGACGGGAGGAGGGTACTGAGGACTCCAGCTATCCCACAGTCCACAGCGTCTCTGAAAAGTATTTGCATTCTTGGCTGAGCTCCCAATGTCTGTAGGTTCCAAACATATGTCTGCGTGGTTTCAGGTGAATAGCTCCTCAGTTCCCCCCACATGTGAAAGAAAAGAAGAAATCAGTTTCTTGACTTCTTTTTCAGTGTCACCCTATGTGTACTGAATGGTGCTGGTAGACGCCGATCTACAGGTGAAGAGCACTATACGCTCCTCTCCCCTCCCCGTGGTAGACGGTGCAGTAGCGCAGTAAATGCCCTCATGAACCCCATGCCTGATAATTGCTTTTCAATAATCATGAGGGAATGATTCCTGGTTAAACGTCCCATAGATAGACAGAAACGTGGGCCTAATGAGCATCTTCATCATAGCAAACTGGGGGCTGCGCCCCCTCCCATTCCTCGTGTAAAGAAAGATTCTGTACTGCCTGGACTGTCATGCCTCGGAGGTCCTCCCCCTAATTTTATCTCACTAACAAGTCTCTGTTTCTTATTCTGCATCTTATAACTTCAGACACAAATGGGGGGGGGGGACACTGCCACGTAGACCGGAAGGTTGGGGGAGGGAGGAAGCAAACGGTGGGGTTGATTGCAGGGGACCCCTGTGACTACTTGACACGGAGCAGCTGTGCTCTGATTACACTGGTCCCTAATACACTTGCCCCTTATTCTAGGCAGACTGACTTATTTTTAGAAACCATAAGGGAGGGATTGGACTCAGTTTAACGTGTAGTCAATCCCAAAATTTGCTTTTGCGTTCCCCCGGCCGATTTCAGGCCAGGGGCACTCAGATAGCAGCGGACAGTACGAGGGGAGAGATAACCGTTCATCTCATTGCAGTTTTCTGCCGCAGTAGACCCCGGCTTACAGAAACAACTGGTAACATCTTCTGCTATCATTTGGCAAAAGCAACGTTGAATGCTGCTACTTGTAGAGCTGGGAGGGTATCGGGCCTCTTCTCTCCGCGCATCCATTAGCAGCAAATAACACTGGGGAATGAGATGTCGGTGTATCTCTTCCCTCTGGTACTGTTTTCCGCTGTGTTCATGAGTTGCCCTCTGCCTGGGATACAAAAAATGCAGAAAAGCTGACGGTGTCCCCATGCCGTTGCGTGCCTTTATGGCGTTCTCCAGGGCAACTTCCATGGGGGGCGCAAACGCAAAGGCCAGATTATAAAAGAGAATTTGACTCACCGTTGGTTAGAACTGAGTCAATCCCTCCGTAAATAGGTGTTACTTATTAAAGCTCAGCTCCAGTACTGTTTGCTTTTCTAGCCGAGATAAGGGGAATTACTGTGCCTAGTGTGGCCGCATGAAATCGAAATTATAATATCAGTTTTATAAAACTGATTTTAGCAAATTCGATTTTATCCCGTAGTATAGACGTGGCCTTCATCATGAATATTCTCTAATGATAACTATTTTCAGATACTCAGCATAAACAAATTAATTGTGCTAGTTTTTTACTCTCTTAATGTGTCATTTCAAAAATCATGCACACTGAAAAATGAAATGTTATATCAAAATATTTGCTGCTAAGCATGTTTTGCTGACTGAAATCCTTTATTTTCCTAGACAGACTATGCAGATTATCATTGACCTATTTTTATCTGATGTTTCTTAGATTACTGTGAAAAATTTCATTTTTTTAGATATATAGGTACAACCTGTTGCATAAACCTAGCTCAGCTCTTGATAGTGTTCTTAAAAAATAAAAGTATACAGATGTTTGTACTGTTTACAATCAAACCACACAACAAAGAGAAAATAGGCCATTTATCAATAATAACTAAAATATCTTTTCTTTGATGAATCCCCTTTGCAGGTACTCTAGGTGCAAGAGTCACTAGCATTTAGAGTGAGTCAGAGATCACATTATAAACCTGTATTTTTAGACATTTACAATCATGTTGTACAGTGGCATATCATTTGGCAAAATCTTTAGATTTGTATCTGATGGCATTTTTGCTAAAATGCACTTTGAAAAAAAATCTTAATGACAGTAGATACCACTGAACAACTGATTTAGTATTTCAGATTATTGATGTAGCAACTGTTTTGTTAGTCTTTACATTTCTTGTTACAGTAACACTTTTTTTTTAAAGAAATGTTTAGAACCTTACATTCACACATAAGTCTACATGGTTTCAGGAGACAAGATGAAGTGGATTTATTTTACCAATTAATTACATGACTGTAGACATTAGTGCAAAGCTCCTTTAATAATCTGTCTTTTGAATATGCGAGACAAGATGTTTGTTACACAAAATTCTCTTTAGATAGACAAGTTTACAAGAAAATCATTGTCTTCAGAGATTCACTGGAACAACTGAGAAGAATTATTATTTTTTGTTCACAAATGCAAATATTTTCTTAAACATTAGTGCACTGCAAATGAATCTTATGCAAATAACAATTAAATTGATATTATTGGGCCTGATTACATTGGCTTCCATTTATAAATGGTGAAGATCTGATTTAGTGTTTCTGGCTCATTTTCTTACCTCATATTCCTGTTGTGTGAATATCTTTCAAAAATTCACAGTGTATTTTTTTCAGATTAAAAATATAACTTACATCAGCACTGTTCACTCCCATTTTGTGTTCAGTTTCCAGAAATATTCGCATGAGTGAGGAATGTTTATAGAAATATATTCACTAAACGTGAATATTCATAAAACCTAAGTAAGAGTTATACTCATCCAATCAAGGAACTGAAGCATGACATGCAATCAATATATCCAAGCAAGTATCACTGGCCAACACTACTAGTATTTTGAACACTGAATATGTGCTTTAACCCGCTTCCAATCCGTAGACTAAGCATTATTCAGAGAAAGTGTTCTTTGACTCTTTTTAATAAGAAATAAATCCAAGCTGTTCAGACAATTCATGGAACTCATTGGTTGAATAAATTATTCACTATTTATTATTATTTGCACTACATTAGCATCTAGAGGCCCCCAGCGAGAGTGGTACAAACACCTGGTAGGAGACAATCCCTGCCTTAAAGAGTTTACGGCCTACATAGGCAAGACAGGCAAAAGGTAGGAGGGAAAACAGAGAGGCTCAGAAAGGCAAAGTAGCTTGTCCAAGTTCACACACAAGACAGACAGAAGAGCTGGGAACAGAAAGTAATTTGCTCATTACAGTGGAACCTCAGAGTTACAAACAGTTCGGGACTGGATGTTGTTTGTAACCGAAATGTTCGTAACTCTGTACAAAACATGAGTCTTTCAAAAGTTTACAACTGAACATTGACTTAATACAGCTTTGAAACTACCATGGAGGAGAAAAATGCTGCTTTTACCCGTCATCATTTAAATGAAACAAGCACAGAAAGTTTCATTACTTTGTCAAATCTTTTTAAAACTTTCTCTTTAGTTTTTAGTAGTTTACTCTTAACACAGTACTTCAATATATTTGCTTTTTATTTTTAATTATTAAAATTTCTTTGGTCTTTGCTGTTGCCTGATTGCATACTTCTGGTTACAAAGAGGTGTGTGATTGATCAGTTAGTTCATAACTCTGAGGTTCTACTGCACTTGATATCGCTGAACTATAAAGAAAATTAGAACTGAGTGGCAATATGAGTGTTAGACTGCATGCTACCCCGGGAGAAAGATAGTTATATAGCTTCTGTGAGATTACATGGCTGTCTCCAGTATGGGAGTAGGAAATGCCACAGTGAGTGCTGTGTGAAGAATTGTAATCATGTTGGTCATAGGATATTAGCAATACACTGTGGGTGAGGTAATATCTTTTATTGGCCCAACTTCTGGTCATGAGAAAGTCAAGCTTTCAAGCTTATACAGAAATCTTTGTCAGGTTTAGGAAACACACTCAGCGTCAGAGCTAAAAACAAGGTAGAATAGATTGTTTAGTGTAAGCAGTTGAGACACATTCCAAGGGATTAGTCAAGTTGATGAGGCCCATTGGCACCCCTCCACTCATAGGGAGGAAAGGAAGCTTGTGTGGGTGGGTGGGTGAGGGTATTAGTAGGTAATAGATTGTTGTAATAAGCCATAAATCTAGCATCTATATTAAGTCCATGATTTTATTGTCTAGCAAAGTTGTGAATTTGAGTTTCCAAGCTTGTCTTTTGAAGCTGTTGTGCAGGTTTCCTTTGAGGATGGGGACTGAGAGGTCAGATACAGAGTGAGTGTTTTGTGAAAAGAATTCAACCACAAATGATGGTATTTTTGCCTTTTATCATTTTTCTGTAAGAGTTCATTTGATAGTGTAGCGATTGTCTCATTTCAAGCACATAGTTGTTGGGGCATTTAGTGCATAAAATGAGGTATGCCCCATGTTGTGATAGGCATATGTAGGAGTCATGGATCTTGAAAGGTGTGTTGTGGGAGTGTTGGTCATCTTAGCAGTGGAGATGTGTCTGCAGGTTTTTAATCTGGATGGATTAACAGCAGGCCTTTGTGCTGTTGTGTTCTGTGATGTCAGTAGCAAACTTGTTGTTACTTGCTGTAGTTGTATGGTTTCTGTGTAAAATGTACGGTTTAATTATAACTACCTCTTGTATAATGCTACCCATCCTTGGACAACACGCTCAGGATGCAGTTCAACAAAATAGAAAATGGATTGATAAATTTATTCCCAAGGACAATAAATGAAAAAGCTGTTTTGTTTTTTTTTGAAAGTGGAGAAAAACAAATTTCACATTGTATTGCTACAACAAAAGTATAATCACCTCCTGTCTTCAGACACAAAGCTGGTGGAGTGGGGATATACATACATGAATAAAGAGCTTAAGGAGTCTGTGTCAAATATATTCAGGGCCAACACAAAAGCTTTAAAAACACTACTGTCAAGTTAAAGTGATTTCACTAATTTATATAGAAACTAGGGCTGTCAAGTGAATGAAAAGATGAATCACTATTTAAAAGATGAATCATGCGATTACTCACGTGATTATTTTTTTAATCATGATTAATCACAGTGTTAATAAGAGAATACCATTTATATAAATATTTTGGCTGTTTTCCACATTTTCAAAATATTGATTTCAATTACAACACAGAATGCAAAGTGTACAGTGCTCATTTTATTTTTATTTTAATTAAAAATATTTGCAATGTAAAAATAAAAGAAATAGTATTTTTGTATTCACTTAAAACAAGTACTATACTGCAATCTCTGTATCATGGAAGTTGAACTTACAAATGTAGGGTTATGTACAAAAAATAACTTATTTTCAAAAGCAATGTAAAACTTTAGAGCCTACACGTCCACTCAGTCCTATTTCTTGTTCAGCCAATCGCTCAGACATAATGCTGCCTGCTTCTAGTTTACAATGTCAGCTGAAAGTGAGAACAGGCATTCACAGTGCACTGTTGTAACCGCTGTTGCAAGATAGTTACATACCAGATGCGCTAAAGGTTCATATGTCCCTTCATGCTTCAACCACCATTCCAGAGGACATGAGTCCATGCTGATGATGAATCCTGCTTGATAATGATCCAAACCAATGCAGACCAGTGCATGTTCATTTTCATCATTGAAGTCCAATGTCAACAGCAGAAGGTTGATTTTTTTTCCTTTGGTGGTTTGGGTTCTGTAGTTTCCACATGGGAGTGTTGCTCTTTTGAGACTTCTGAAAGCATGCTCTGTACTTGATCCCTCTCAGATTTCGGAAGGCATATCAGATTTTTAAATCTTGGGTTGAGTGCTGTAGCTATCTTTAGAAATCTTAGATTGGTGCCTTCTTTATGTTTTGTCAAATCTGAAAGTGAAAGTGTTCTTAAAATGAACCACATGCTGGGACATCATCCGAGACTGCTATAACATGAAATATACGGCAGAATTCACGTAAAACACAGAGCAGGAGACATACAATTATCCCCCAAGGACTTCAGTCACAAATTTAATTAATGCATTATTTTTTAACAAATGTCATCAGCATGGAAGCATGTCCTCTGGAATGATGGCCAAAGCACGAAGTGGCATATGAATGTTTAGCATATCTGGCACATATCTACTTTGAAATGCCAGCTACAAAAGTGCCATACAAAGGTCTGTTCTCATTTTTAGGTAACATTGTAAATAAGAAGCTGGGAGCATTATCTTCAGTAAATGTAAACAAACATTTCTCTTAGCGATTGGCTGCACAAGAAGTAGGACTAAGTAGACTTGTCAGTTTTACTTTTTTTTTTTAGTGCAGTTATGTAACAAAAAATCTGTATTTGTAAATTGCACTTTCACAATAAAGAAATTGCACTATGGTGCTTGTATGAGATTAATAGTATTTTTCAATTTCTTTTATCATTTTTACAAAGTGCAAATCTTTGTAATAAAAATAATATAAAGTGAGCACTGTGTACTTTGTATTCTGTGCTGTAATTGAAATCAATATATCTGAAAATGCAGAAAAACATCCAGAATATTTAATAAATTTCAATTGGTATTCTATTGTTTAACAGTGCAATTAAAAGTGTGATTACTTCCAATTAATATTTTAAATTTTAAATAATTTTTTTTTAGTTAATCTCATGATTTAACTGTGATAAACTGACAGTCCTAACAGAAATATTGTGAAGAACTCTGGTGGGCATAGGTCAGAGTTGGGCAAACTACAGTTCATGGGACCATCCTGCCCGGCCTTTAAGTTCCCAGCCAGGGAGGCTAGCCCCTTGTCCCTCCCCTGCTCTCCCCCATCCCCTGCAGCCTCAGCTTGCTGTGCCGCCAGCACTCTGGGCAGCATGGCTGTGAGCTCCTGCCATGCGGTGACATGGCTGGCTCCAGCCAGATGGCATACCTGCCAGACATACTGCTCTGAGCAGCGTGGTAAGGGGGTGGGGAGCGGGGGGGTTGGATAAGGGGCAGGGGGTCAGTCAGGGGACAGGGAGCGGGGGCAGTTGGATGGGGTGGAGGTTTTGAACAGGGCAGTCAGGGGACGGGGAACAGGACGGGGTTGGATAGGCGTGGGAGTCCCAGGAGTCTTGTCGGGGCCGCGGGTGTTGATAGGGGTCAGGGCACAGGGAGCATGGAGGGTTAGATGGGGGAGGGGACCCAGGGGGGCAGTTAGAGGTGGGGGGGGCCCTGGAAGGGGCAGTCAGGGAACAAGGAACGGGGGGGGGGGTTGGCTAGGTCAGGAGTTCTGAGGGGGGCATTCAGGAGGCAGTAAGTGGGAGGGGGCAGATAAGGTGCGGGGTCCAGGCTGTTTGGGGAGGCACAGACTTCCTTATCCGGCTCTCCATACAGTTTCTCAATCCCAATGTGGCCCTCAGGCCAAAGTTTGCCTGCTCCTGGCATAGGGTGTGATTATGATTATTCCTTCCAGTGAGCAATAATGTAATACATTTAATATCCTTTTGGCCTAAATTCAGTATTTGAAGAATAATTGTATCTTAACTTTAGAAATACCACTTGGTGGTCTCAACCAAAACCCTCCGAAGTGAATAGAAAGACTCCCATTGAATTTAGTGGGCTTCTGGTTCAAGCTGCTGTTCTGCTGAATTTGTGCACATCCATGTTCCCACATACACTTTCACTGTCACATCCCTCCTGCAAACCAGGTCCTTTTGGTATCTTGAAGAGGAATCAGAGGTTGAATTTAAACATTATGACCTCTTCCTCAGCTTCCTCATGAGCTCTTGTTAGGATAAATTGAATAATTTAGAATGTACTTTTAATTTAAAAAAAACTACAGAGTGTTGCCACACCCAGTATGGATCACAGCTGAGAGGGCCAATTTCAGGTCACAGTGGACAGACATCCCCATGCTGGTAGTATATTCTATAATTAGATTCAACCAATCCAGCATGAAGTGTGTGCTCCACGATCTCTATATGAGCTTAACTTAGAGCCACAGACCGTCTCTTAGACACTCCAGGCCATATTACCATCCAGACAAACTGGGCTTCTGTGATGAAAGTTCACTAAAACACTCAAATCACCACATATTAGGGTCTTCCAGCCCCCAGGGGGCAGTTACTTACGCAGGTCAGTGGATGCTCAGGACCTTACACCAAATATAACACTGTAGACAATCCTTTAGTAAACTAACTAAAGATTTATTAGCTAAGAAAAAAAAGAATTACTAAAAGATTAAAGCAAACAAAATGCATTACTTTTGGATCAAAGTATGTCATTCAAAATGACAGCAGAAATATGAAATCCACTATTTTTCTATAAGTCTCTGGGTTGCCCAAATAGTTTTTGAGCACCTCAGTCCTTTTGTTTAAAATTTCCTCTGTCAAAATTCACCAGTACAGAGATCTTGTAGAAAAAAGGTGGCCAGGGGCCTTTGTTCTTCCTTTTAATATCTTGATCCTTTTTGCTGGAAAAATCTTTGCAATGTCATGAGGTCAGGCAGTTCCATGGCATATGTGCTTTGCCATCTGTTCTTCATATGAAGTGTAAATTTTGCTTGCACATTCTTCATACATACCATTTGAGAAGTTTTCAGGTCTGACATGCAAGGATTTTTGTTTACAGTTCTTTTGTTATTCCAGAAGAACTAGCCTTTGGACATTTCTGACACTCACAAACATGTTTGAGTTATAAACATATGGCAAACTTTTCATACTTCCACACACAAAGTTGATATGTACATTATAACAAGATTATAATACTCAGCAGAGTACACCTTTTCCACTGATACCTCACAAGGCATACTCTGTACAAAATTTATCACAGTTTTGTAAATATGGTGACCATATTAGCATAGATAGTCACTTTACCCTTTAGATAGTATCATACAGATCATTAAGGAATAGAACTACAATTGTACATTTTATTCAGCTCAACTGTGGACATATTTACTGTATGCACAGCTGCTCTGCTTAAATTTAACCTGCAGGTGGTGTCATTGATCCCCTAAATTCCAAATGGTTACTAAAAATCCAAGAATTTTAATTCAAAGTTTTAAAAAGTCAAACACTTATTCAATGAGGCAGTGTTGACTTTCCATTTAAAACTAAAGGGAAACAATACCTCCATGAACTAATGAGAATTGTAACAAATTGTTTTGGACAGTTACATCCCTTTCTGAAAGACAACACAGTAACATGAAAATAAGTGATTTATATCCCTCCTGCTTTTCTTTCAAAGACAATAAAAGTGTATTCAGCTGAAATGTATTCTGAAAGCAGAATTTTCTCAAAGCACAGTAGCCAAAGCACAATAGCCAAGGATTGCTCTTACATTAAAACATTCCTGCCAACCCAAAACATGGTGAGCTAAATTTAATAAAAGCAGCAAAGAATCCTGTGGCACCTAATAGATGAACAGACGTTTTGGAGCATGAGCTTTCGTGGGTGAATACCCACCTCATCAGATGCATGTAGTGGAAATTTCCAGGGGCAGGTATATATATAGGCAAGCAAGCTAGAGATAATGAGGTTAGTTCAATCAGGGAGGATGAGGCCCTGTTCTAGCAGTTGAGGTGTGAAAACCAAGGGAGGAGAAACTGGTTCTGTAGTTGGCAAATACAGAATACATATAGTTGGCAAACTACAGAACCAGTTTTTCCTCCCTTGGTTTTCACACCTCAACTGCTAGAACAGGGCCTCATCCTCCGTGATTGAACTAACCTCATTATCTCTAGTTTGCTTGCATATATATGTACCTGCCCCTGGAAATTTCCACTACATGCATCTGACGAGGTGGGTATTCACACACGAAAGCTCATGCTCCTAAACGTCTGTTAGTCTATAAGGTGCCACAGGATTCTTTGCTGCTTTTACAGGTCCAGACTAATACGGCTACCCCTCTGATACTTAAATTTAATCGGCTCAAGCATACAAATGACTAGGCTCTACAGCCTTAACTTAGGTTTCAGAGTAAGTGAAAAAGCATTTTATTGAAAGGAAAATCTTTTGTCTGAATTTCAGAAAAGAAAATTAAAGTTAAAACTCTATAGCCAAAGTGTAATGGAGACAGGCAGAAAAACAAATAAGGGGCATGAAATGGAATGAAGATCACTGTTCAAGAGACTGTGAGGAAAAAAAACACAGTAGGACTAAAATATAATTAAAGGACTGGGTGAATATTTTGGTAAAAGGGTATTAGAAACCATTTCAATCCCATTACAGAAGCAGTAGAGAATGTAGGAGCTTTGTTGTTGTCTCAGCAGCAAAGGTGAATTCGTGAGGATTTCCAATCGATGTGGGCGTACAAAAATCAATTGAATATTACTAACTCAGTTATAGTCATTGTGGTCTTTAATTACCTACATTTGGGAAAAAAAGGTCATGGGGAAAGAAGGAGTCAGGAATAAGCAAAGGAGGGCAGTATGCAAACATTAAGAAACCTCAGGACACAATAAACATTAAATTGTAGCAACTGAGTAGACTGTGGTTCTCATCCATACGGTATCATTAGCTGTAGATCTGCAAATGCATAACTAATTCCTTCCTAGAAAATAGAATATAATTGTCATGCTAACTGCACCTCTGTTCCTTTTCTTTTTCTCTGAGTGTGCTCAGCTCAGGTGTTTGGCATCTTGCCCTGACTTGTCTCAGAATGGAATCTCACGATTCTTCCATCATGGACAAGGACCAGTATAGCAATCACTTATCACCCTGAAGGTCTGACTGGGTTTTGGAAGTTAGTGCACAATGATAGTGACCAACAGTCTTCTTAAAACAAAGCATTTTTATTCAATAGTTGGAACAGAGCATTATACACAGATTTTAAACAGCAAACAGCCTATAGGCATATTTAGTCTCAGTTTATCTTACATTTCACTACAAGCTAAATAAAATAGTTTTTTCTCTTAAGTTACAGGAACAGAACACAACCAATTTATATTCTCCCAGTCAGTCCTGTGAGTCCTTCAATTTCGTCAGTAGCGAATTAACACACAGGTCCAGAGGAATTGTGCCCAGGAGCGCTAGCCAATTTGGGGCCCCTGTCAGGAGTGCCAGAACCTATGTAGAATTAGTGGGCAGCACTGTCTCCATAACTGTGTCCCCGCCTGCTGCTCATCCTCTTTTCTCGAAGGCCCCGTCCTCTGGTCAGGCTGGAAGTGGGAACCAGGCTGTGGTGAGAGCCGCCCGTGGAACCTGGGCCTGGTGGGGAGCCCTGGACCCTCCACTTACCCTGGTAAGCACGCCCTGGTGGGCAGGGACATGGTCTGGGACTTGCTTTTGGGCCCAGGATAGGTGGGCTTTCTGTACAGCTCTTAGCATGGCCTGGCTCCAGCTTCTGACCTGGTCGGGGCATGGGGTCTCATGGTAGGGAGAGGAGGAGGGGGGGTAGGTCCTCATGGCAAGGGGGGCTAGGCCCATCTCACCCCTGCACACTGGGAAGAGGCTACTCCACCCATGTTAAGAAGTGGGCAGGCCTGCCCCCCTACTTTTAAAAGTGTTGGGGGGAGGGGTACAATCCCCCTAGCACCTCTGGTTCTGGTGCCCCTCAGCCCCCTGGGTGTGCTGGGACCAAATGTTCTTTGTGCCCCGGGCCCCAATAAATCTAATCCATCTCTGGCTCTGGTTCTGTCAACAACACACCCTGTTTAAACTAGTTTGGGTGCTCCCTAGAAGAGGGGCTTAGTGTCACTAAAGCTACTTGCTCTGGATTGTCTCTTAGTGACTCTTAAATGTAAGCTGTTAGGCAACTATATTCAGTCTCTTGGCCAGGATGGATAGGCTTTTTCACCCAGTCAAACCTGTGGGTGAAATATGCGTACTCACTTTTAGTACAGACACACCATGTTAATCGCATCCAGTCCAGATACAATGTTATTAATCATCAAATGCACCCCCACATTAGTCACAGTCAACCAAAATGCATGTTTTCAAAATTTACAAAAGAATGTTTCCGCTGGACAGAGGTGGGTCCTCTGACATATCCCCATGCAACTCTTTCGGTTTCCAACCCACGCCCTCAAGGTGCAAATTTCCCCCCACATTTACGGATGTCTGCCAGCAGCCAGGCTACTTGCTATTAGTATCATAGTGTCAATCTTTTAATCAGGCTTGTGCAGTTATTATTTTTATTTTAGTCTTTCATACAGAGGAAATGAAAATGACTGGGTTCAACTTTTGTCCGTGATTCGTCCACTTTGTACTGCTCCAGGGTAAAACTGCTCCAAATGGTGAAATCCCCAGATTGAGGAAAGCTGGTGTAACCAGCTTTATGCCACTATCTCCTAAACATCCTCTCCCCTTCTGTGACTGCCCCAAGTATAGGGGGCATGCCAGGCTAGGAAGGAAGCATCACCATGAGGTTCTGTTGTGCTACAATAATCCCTGCCTTGAATAACAGATCTTGGGCACAAAATCAGTGGAGTTGTGTGGGGATTGAAGTGATAACTGCTAGAGCCAAACACAGAAGTCTCTACAGCCTGATTTACATAATCAGGCTCTCAAGCTCTCAGTTGTAAAAATATCGCTGGTACTAGAGTGGGACATAAGACAGGCTGACCAGCATGTTATAGTTACTCTGGCATAAATCTCAAGTAACAAAGTCAGTCAGTTCCCTCATAATCAAACTTTTCTCTTTGTTTTCAGATGCCTCCATTGTGACTCGTTGGAACTCAAAGTAGCACCCTGTTGCCTCCCTATTCATCAATGGTATATGGTTATGATATTTCATACAAGGTATGCCTTGCAAGATACCATATGAAAGGTCATGATTTGCTGAAATGCATTTTTCTGTCAAAATATGTATATAGTTATTGTGTATGAAGTTAAGAGATTTTGCTATATGGTTGTTATTGAAATATGTTGTGAATTTGGGAGTTGTCCACAGCTAGCTCTCCAGTGACGACAAACCCCCAGCCAGGCGGGCATTAAATGACCATTAATCAGCAGGGGAATTGTAAACAAGAGAATTACAATTCTGTAAAACACAGTTGCACAAACACTACACAATGAAGATTGCTCAAATCTGTGACTCAGCAAGACCCACCAGGACATGCGTAGGCCTGTATTTTTTTCAGGCACATACATTTAGGGTATAAAATAAGGGACATTGGGATAATGAGACATCCTCTGTCTTCCCCCACCTATTTTGAAGGCATCAAGAACACTGGTAAATAGACTTCAAACTAAGGAGATTGGTCCCAGCGTGAGAAGGCAATTCAACCTGTATATTAAACTGTAACATACCTGCAACATCCAGTGGGGTGAGAAAAGCTATTTGATTCAACTCTTGCTTAGTCTAAAAGTTTAGGATTTAGAATGCATGTTTACTTTTTATTTTTTTAAGGTAACTAGCTCTGATCTTTATGCCTACTACTTATAATCACATAATGTCTGTCCTTCTGAAGTTAATAAACTTATCGTAATGTTTTATCCTTACCAGTGAGTTTGTCTAAAGTGCTTGGGAAGTCTCAGGTTATCAAGACTGGTGCCTGTCCACTTTTCTTTGACAAAGCGGCAAACTAATAAATAAGCTTGCACTGTTCAAGAGAAGGTCTTGAGCAGTGTAAGGTGTTACATTTTGGGGATGCAAGGCTGGGAGTTTGAGAAAGTTGCTGGTGTTTCCCTGTTTATAGTTCATGCATGCCTTAGAGAGTATTCATGCAGCTTAGCTGGGTGTACTTCTGCCTGCTGGTGACTGAGTGATAACAGCTCATGGAAGGGTTTGTTGCTTGTCACTGGCAAAGCATTGTGACAGTCCAAGATGGAGAGTTAAGGGGACACAGCAGTCCCATAGTTCTAGGTTGTACCCTGGTTGTACCTGTCACAACCATTCATTTGTAAGTTGGAGGAGTATCCACCCTGGTCCTAGTAAAATATATATATATTGTGGATCAGATTCTCTCATCTGGCAAGCTGGGGTCAACACAGGACCAGACAATGACCCCAAGATCCTGTGGCTGGTCAAGAATCAGCATGCTCCTCTGGCTAAATCAAAGCAGCCGAAAAACTGCTCTTATGCCTGGTTGCCCATTGTGGACCCACTGTGGCTACTGGGAATCACTGGTGTTCAGAGGTCCCCTTGCCACAGCCCTTCTGTGATGTGCTGAGGGCCAGAGAAAGACCCAAAAAGAGGCCAGAATTTGTCATCTGGATATAGGCAAATGTATCACTCTTCCTCAGATTTGGTTTTATTGATTATTTGAAAACATACACCTCAGTCTAAGCTCCTTCTCTGAACTTGGCATTTCCGTTCATAACCTGTTCTCTGTTCTACACCCTAGTAGTTTCCTCTACACCTGGGTAGGGCACCTGCTCTTTCATATCTTATTTACAGACAAGCAAGTCCACCATTTAGTGGAACTGCTTTTGCATTTTGCCCAAAAATGTTTTTGGCCATTTTTTTTAACAACTTATTACCAATTTTTCAAACAGCTCTGCAAGCCAGTATGACTCAGCAGTTATTCCACTGAACCTTAAGGAAATTTTCAATCATCTTCTACCAAGATGTCTCTAAAGAGCAGCCTTGATTCCCTGTGTAGGGTTCTGGACTTTACCATCTATTTAAACCAACAAATACCATGCTCTTTCTTAGAACTGAAAGCAGTGTCTGTAGTAATAATTCTTTATCTTGCTACTTTTTGTACAGTTATGATTCTGCCTCAGTGGTTGTCTTCAAAATGAGGCTGTGTTTTCATTTCATGTTGCTGTTTGATTAGAAAAAAAAGTTTAACAGTCTTCTTATTGCTATACCTTGCTTTTTATTCTCACCTTGCTTCATATAATTATCATTTTTACCTCAGTGAATATATTCATGTCTCTTAAGTTTGCACTCGTAGCCGTTTGGGAGAGCACTGCTGCCCGGTTGGCTTTTTAAAGTAATCTAGAGCAGAATCATGAAACAGAAGTTTGATAAAATGTGTTGGGTTTTTTATGATTAAGGAACTGTTCTAACAGCATTTTTAGCTTACTGCACTAATTATTTTTTTAGATTCTACAGTTGGAGATTTGTTCAGCCCTTAGCTTTCACAGATTGCTACACCTTGGCTCAAAAGCCTCATCCTGGAACACTCCTCTGCAGCTGCTGTCACAAAGGGTGTTTCCTGTCACAGAGGTCCTGAGAGCAACATTTTTATAATTGTTAGGTAGAGCTAGAATCAGCAGGAGAAACACCTCTTTCACCTAAGCCACCTTTGCCTACCACCTTGGTAGAATTTGGTTCACCATTTTGATCAAATGCCCTTTGAAGTCAAAAGAAAACCTACCCGTTGCCTTCACTGGGGTTTATTTCAGGCCTTTGTTCAGTGATTATACTTTCCCTTTCTATTTGCTTCCATAAACCAATGGATATTTCCAAAATGAAATGAAATGAAATTAGCACATTACTGGAACTAGAAAAATGAAGGTTAATTTAATTCCTATAATAGTTCCTAAACACCCCACATGAGGCTCAGGCCAGCTGCTCTGGGTACCCTTTGGTGCCTGGGCTTGGGACACCGCTTCTTAATGGAGTTCCCTAGGACAGAGAGGACTGTGCAGGAACAACATTATATCTGTCTGCATAAATTTAATTTCTGTGCTTATCCTGGTGCCAGACTAGTGTTGGTCAAATGACAGGGGAAAGTATTTGTGACTTTTAAACAAATATCCAGTTCCCATTCCACCCTCACAGAGTCATTGAAATTTGAAAGTGCAAGATTTTGGCCACTTATATAGACAACAAGGAATTTCCTCTTGCTGGGCCCTTGGCCAGATCATTCCTCCACTGACCTACCCACTCTCTGTTTGCTTGCCGGTCCACATTCTCTGCAGGAAACACTGCACTGAATGTGGCTGCAATACTTCCTTCCCTCCATTTAGAGCCTCTGTGCACTGATTGCAAGCATACTATGTGGGCCTCACAATAATAATGAAAACCTAGTGTTGGTAGTAATAATCCTAAAATAGGAATCTAGGAACCATGTGAGAGTGTTGTCAAGGTGTCACCCCCACTCTGATGTGGGTACAGATGTGGGGACCTGAATGACATAACTCCTAAGCTTATTTACCAGCTTAGGTTAACAGTAAGCTGCCACCACCAAGCATGTTCCAGATCTTAGGGGAGAGCCACTTGGAACTCTGCCTTCGCCCAAATATTTCCCCAGTCTTTATCCCCCTTTTCCTGGCAGGATTGAGACTGATCCACCTTCCACCAATTCCTGGTAAACCCAGATCCAAAAATCCCTTGGATCTTAAAACAAGGAAAAATCAATCAAATTCTTAAAAGAAGACTTTTAATTAAAGAAAAAGGGTGAAAGGAATACCTCTGGGAGATTAGCATGCAAGCTACTCTCACAGACAACAGATTCAAAACACAGAGGATGTCCCTCTGGACAAAAACCTTAAAGTTACACAAAGAAACCCAATTCAATTCTCCCTCTCATGCAAATCGAAGTCACAAAAGAAAATAAACATAATCTAATACATTCCTTCTCTAAACACTTACTACTTTTAAGAAATGTTAGATGGCTGATTCCTGGATCCTTCACTCTAGCACAAACTTTTCTGAACAGACCAAAAGACTGATTTCCCTCCTCCCTCTTTGAAAACATCTTGTCCCCTCATTGGTTCCTCTCGTCAGGTGTCAGCTAGACTATGTGAACTTCTTAACCCTTTACAGGTAAAAGAGGAATTCACCCTTAACTGTCTGTTTATGACAAGTGTGCATTACCCAGTCATAAAAAAAGCAGTTAAATAGGAATGAAGTGGAGATGGATTATTATGAGTGAATCTAACTGAAAAGGAATGAGGCCTATAACCCTGATTTAGCAGGGTACTTAAGCACCTACCTAACTCTAAGCACTTGTATAGTCCCTTTGAAGTCAATGGCCCTGTACTCACATGGTTAAAGTGACATGCAGGCTTGTTGTGTAGGGGCCTAAATGGCCTTCCAGGTCTCCAGCTTTTATGACATTTTATATGTTGAGATGTGTATGGTACTTAGAAGTTTAGCCATTGGCTTCAATGGGACCCTTAATTTGCAAAGTATTTCTTGTCTGTTTCCACTCTTTGTTGTCTCTCTTCCCTCCCCCCAATCATGCTAGCCATGTCATCTTAACCTACACATTTCTACAAAGGCACAACTGTAATTTTCCTCTTCAAGGAATAGTAATTATGTCCACTACATACAAATCATAGATAAGTCTGGAGAAGACTAGGTTATCTAGCTCAAGGGGAGGTGGAATAGCTCAGTGGTTTGGGCATTGGCCTGCTAAGCCAAGGATGATGAGCTCAATTCTTGAGGGGGCCATCTAGGGCATAGTCCTGCTTTGAGTAGGGGGTTGAACTAGATGACCTCCTGAGGTCCCTTCCAACTCTGATGTTCTATACCCTGGAAGCAGTACAGGGTTTTTCTGTACCAATATTATGAAGATAGGGACCACATCCTAATTTCTTCTATGTATTGGAATGTCAAGATATGGGGGTTTAGTTCAGGTCTTTCTTAATGTTGTTTGTCCTTAGTTTTAATATTTGGCAGATTGATTTGACTTGGTAAAGAAACATTGTCAAATAGTTAAAATGCAATATAACCCAGCTGACATTCTCTCAAAAAGGAAGGATGGTCATGTGGATAAATCACTGGGCTAGGACTCAGATCTCTGTTCTGTGGTATTCGTCTCACAGTGAACAGTTCTTGAGTCTGGCCTGTGCAACTAAACCCCAAATCAGGCAAGTTTCACATGAATTCAGCTTTCACAGTGAATATTTCATGCAGTTCCAGGTTTAAAACTCTTACCCTGCCTAATCTGTTGTGTATTACATATAAAATTCACCCAATTGCACAGGATTCACCTTTATGCAGCATCCTAAAAGAGGTATGTGGGGTGAAACCATGCACAGCCACTATGCAATCAAAGCAATGATTTTGCAAGATGGATTCTCAAGATTCCACTATCCCCCACTGAAGTCAGTGGGGTTTCACATGTGTGAGGATCTGCCCTGCACAACAGCTTGTGGGATGATTTGTAATAATTTCTTAAATCAGTTAAAAGTCCCCATAACAGACCAAGTACTAAAATATTCTTCTATAACCCTCTCTTAGACACAGTCAATAGTTTATTGCAATATTTCACAACACTGCTTAAAACTGCATCATGCAAAAACTTCATCTAAATCTAGTATGCACATTTCAGTTGCATAAAATAATTAATTCTTTAAAAACCTCCATAAAATATGCATAATAAATGCCAAATGAATAATTTATCCAGCGTAAGAGAGAAAGGAAGGAAGACATTACCTCTGACAAGTTATTACTAAACCACTAGAGTTTTGTTCTACGGTATGTGTATTCAGGGCACAGCAAACAAGATTTTTTTTTCAGGTGTGTACTCCTGACACGTAATAATGACTGAACAAGTGTTTCCATGAAGGACTTTATGAAGATCTTATTTCTATATACATTACTGTTTTAGATTATCATCAATTTCATTAATTCATATTAAGGGGTAGTTTAGTGAAATTAGCAGATCCATAAATCAAACACACACTACTTCAGTAGAGAAAAGAGAAGGATAGCTTAATGGTTTGAGCATTGGTCTACTAAACCTAGGGTTGTGAGTTCAATTCTTAAGGGGGCTGCTTAGAAATCTAGAGCAAAAATCAGTACTTGATCCTACTAGTGAAGGAAGGGGGCTGGACTCAATGATATTTCGAGGTCCCTTCCAGTTCTAGGAGATTAGTATATCTCCAATTATTACTTATTTCCATATTATGTCCTTGTGAACTTAAAAATATTATTAGATCTTAAAGTGTGTAAAGTGCATATTTTTGGATAAGTTTTAGCCCAGTTAAAAATAGCTTGATGTAATTCATCCTGAAAGCTTTCAATTTTTGAAGGTCCGATCTTGGTTCACAATAATAATGATCACCTAGTATTTCTAGTAACATTGGTAAAATAGGAATCTAGGAACGAAGTGAGTGTGTGTTGTTACCCAGTCATGAATATTAAATAATACTAATCAATAGTCTTGCCAACTCCAAGCATTCCAAAATCATGAGTCAGTCCCATCCAAAATCATGAGATTGGGTTAAAAAACATGAGTTGGTATTTTTAAAATTAATTGTAGGTTCTTGGTATGTGACTTCTTGCTTTTTGAGGCTTTAAGGTTCATGTTTGCAAGGTTTCCTTTGCAATTCTGAGGGCTAGAAATGTCCTTTATACGAGAAAGACAGAGAGAGAGAGAGAGATCTGAGAGTCTCACATTATCACACGACCTCAGGAGCTCGGGCTTTAAGAAAGCCCCCAAATATCATGAGACTCTTAATAAGAGTTGGCAACTCTGTAACATATTATACTATTGTATGCATCTCTTTTCTGAATCAGAAATAATGTCCCCATTAATGCTTAATTCTCCTTTCCTTGATTGTCAGTATCATGCACTATTTCCTTAAAAAGCCATCTTGCAGGCACTTGGCAGGAAGCATATTAGTAATAGTTATGAATTATATTAATAATGCCCTCCGTGTTTATACAACTTTCTATCTTTCTCACTTACGGCACATGAAACATTATGTCAATAATCCTTACTCATAGAGCAGATGAATAGATTGTAAGGCCAGAAGGGACCATTAGATCATCTAGTCTGACCTCCTGCATAAAACAGGCCATAGAGCCTCACCCAGTAATCCCTATGGAGAAATGATTGGGAGCACTCACTTGAGTAATAACTACTTGTGCAGCTGAGACTATTTTTGCAGGATTGGACATGAAATAAGATGCACTAGCCTTTTGGACCGCAAAACGGAGGCTTCAAGAGCCAGAAACACCAGACTTTATTTTAATGACCACATGCACACAGGGAGAAAGAACACAGCAGCAGGGGCTAACGAAGCAGAGGTGCATCCCTCTCTGTGCTTGGATTGTTGGCCTGGGGCCCACTCAAAGAGGGCTGGTGGACCCTATTCTCCTATTTGAAGGAGCTCTCCTCAGAGGATAAGAGCTGGGAAGTGAGGCTGATCTGACTGGATGATTATTCCACTATTTCTTCTTCTCCTTGGTCTGGTCTACACTACGCGTTTAAACTAATTTTAGCAATGTTAAACCAATTTAACGCTGTACCCGTCCACACTACGAGGCCCTTTATATCGATATAAAGGGCTCTTTAAATCGGTTTCTGTACTGCTCCCCAAATAGAGAGGAGTAGCGCTAAAATCGGTATTACCATATCGGATTAGGGTTAGTGTGGCCGCAAA
>NC_133769.1:194409943-194494740 GCF_003597395.2 Chelonoidis abingdonii
CCATATTCTAGGCAGGACTGACTCTATTTTTTAGATACCATAAAGGAGGGATTGACTCAGGAGTATTCCCATTTTTGCCTTTGCGCCCGACTGACTCAGCCAGGGGCATCCATGATAGCAGCAACAGTACAGAACCATCATCTAATGCCAATTTACAATGGCAGCAGATGGTACAGAATGACTGATAACCATCTCTGCTATCATGCAAAAGCAAGTGAATGCTGCTGTGTAGTGCTGCAAGTATCGCCTCTGTCAGTGGGCATCAGGTAGACAATACGATGACAGTAACAAAAAGTGTGAACGGGCTCCATGGATGCCATGCTCATGGCGTCTGCCAGGGCAATCCAGGAAAAGGGCGAAAATGATTGTCTGCCTGCTTTCCCAGAGGAAGGAATGATTGACGACATTTACCCAGAACCACCCGCGACAATGATTTTTGCCCATCAGGCACTGGGATCTCAACCCAGAATTCAAGGGGCGAGGAGACTGCGGGAACTATGGGAATAGCTTACGGAATAGTACCTACATACAGTGCAACGCTCCGGAAATCGACGCTGGCCTCGGACCATGGACGCACACCACTGAATTAATCTGCTTAGTGTGGCCGCATGCACTCGACTTTATACAATCTGTTTTACAAAACTGGTTTATGTAAAATTGGAATAATCTCGTAGTGTAGATGTATCCCTTCACTCATCCTCTACTTTATGCTTATTCTGAGGTTGAGTAAAATCAGAGATTACACCTGGAAAAAAAGCTTTTTAATCTTTGTGACCTTTACCCCTTCCTCATTTGTAGGACAAATATGTACTATAAATAAGGCTACAATTTAATCATTGGTATTTTTAGTAAAAATTATGGACAGGTCACTGGCAATAAACAAAAATTCATGGTTCTTTTATGCTCATTGCCAGTTTGTTTTGCCCCTAACCCTTCTGAGGAAGACTCAGGAAGTTTGATAACAGCAAAGGTAAGGTTTATTCCTCTCACTCTTTCACAGAGCTCATATTCTTCCTTTCCTTTTCTTCTTTCTCCTCCTCCTCCTCCCCTGGTGCATCCTGAGAATTGTTGTTCCTGGACTCAAAGCTACCTAGGAACAAATTTATAAACCAAAAACTGGAGTAGCTATTTGCACCTAGCTACATACAATGTTTGGATTGAAAACTGAATTAATGACAACTTTTGTATACATAAATGTGATAAATTATTGTTTGCTGCTGGCAGTAGGAACAATTCTAAGCAATAGTTCAGCATTATGACAATTGCTTCAGGCTTCTATACAGCTCATATATAGTAGGGGAACTGCCTACAGGGAAGATTATAAGGGGACTTTGAAAAAATATTTTCATTTTGTTAGCTCAGCAGTGTTTGTGATGATCAATATAGCCTATCATTTACTTAGTGGTTAGTTGTACATATGGGATCGCTATGCTGTACTGTAATTACAGTAAGTAGAAACAGTACCCTTGTTAGGGGTGATTTCACATCAGTGGATAGTTAAGTGTCATTAAAATTATCCTGGAATATATTTATTTACAAATAAATATTTACAATCTTTCTTTTAGGGGAGTATTACCAAGTGACATTTAGAAACAAATGACAAACAGGAAGTTACCATACTAGCACAATAATAATATTAATTATAAAGAACTGTCTTGCCAAGGCATCTTGGGAGCTATATTGCTAAAGATATTTTTAGAATAACCATTGTTGTGCCCTTTATTTATTGTTACTTTTCATTCTCTTTCACATTTCATTTTTATTTCAGAGGGCATTTAATGCTCCCCCCACATCCTGTTTTGTTCCATCTGTTTACATTTTAAGAAGGTTAATTTTAGTTGTGTTCGGTATACAATTGTTTAATTTTAATTTATTTTCAGGGAAGAGCAAAATGTTAAAATCCGTACTCAGAGAATGCCATTTACTTTCATTGAGCCATCTACTTCTGGCCTGGAAGAGTGGTTTTGAAATCTTCTTACTGACATGAGCTATACCATGGCTAAATCATGGTTTTCTATGCACAAGAAATAAAAAAAGTGTATATTTACTGTAAGCATTAATTTGGGCAGGAAGTGTGTTAAATGTAGTCACTTAATCCAGTTGCATCAATTATTCTTTTTAAAAATACATTATGGTTACATACCTGTAAAAGTTACAGTAAACTCTGGAAATTTTGCTTTAATTAGCACTTTCTCTCTCTCTCCCCACCCCTCACACAATATTTTGGTAATAGTTGCCTATTACCCCCCCATTCCAAACAAAACTGAAAAAAAATCTAATATTATGAACTCTTTCCAAAGTGAAATTGGTCATTTATTTCCTGTCTTCTTCAGTACTCTATTCCCTTCCAATGGGGCCAGCATGGTCTCAAGGGGCTGAGAGTCTGAACAGAGACCAGTGTGACTGGGCGCTGAGAATAGAACTCTCACAAGAGTATGGTGGAGAATGTAGAGAAGAGGCTAAGGAGAAGGTCCTAAACAGAGAGACACAGAAAGAAGCAAAGAAGTAGGCAAGTTTGGAGACTAAGTGTTGACAGCTGCCTATAGTACAGGGCCCTAGGCATGAACCCTGGTGTAGAGGGTGTGTCTGGGATCCCCTATGGCACCCCTTGGTGTTGCTGTGTAAAAAAAAATCTTACAAAGGGAAGGACTTGGAAAGGAAGCAGTTGCCTGAGGATGAAATATTGTTATACCCTGGAAAGGGCAGAAGTCAGACAGACCCTAATGGAACGAAATAGTTTTTGGTTTGAAGTGTGTTTGTGTGTGCGCGCACGCGTGCGCTATTTACTTTGACTTTGGGAGTTTATTTGCCCTCAATGGGAGCAATGTTGATTTGTCTGTAAGGCAAACTTCACTGAATTCCTTGCAACACAGAAACAACTGAAAAGTGAGGCACTGAGGCAAGGGACACTGAGATACAGCTTAGAGACTAACAAATGTATTTGAGCATAAGCTTTTGTGTGCTAAAATCCACTTCATCAGATGCATGCAGTGGAAAATACAGTAGGAAGATATATGTACACAGAGAACATGAAAAAATGGGTGTTGCCATACTAACTATAATGATGGTAATCAGTTAAGGTGGGCTATTATCAGCAGGAGAAAAAAAAATGTTTGTAGTGATGGCCCATTTCCAACAGTTGACAAGAAGGTGTGAGTAACAGTGTGTGTGTGTTGGGGGGGCGTAAATTAGCATGGGGAAATAGGTTTCGCTTTGTGTAATGACCCGTCCAGTCCCAGTCTTTATTCAAGCCTAATTTAATGGTGTCTAGTTTGCAAATTAATTCCAATTCTGCAGTTTCTTGTTGGAGTCTCTGAGGTTTTTTGTGCAATATTGTGACTTTGAGGTCGTAACTGAGTGACTGAGAGGTTGAAGTTTTCTCCGACTGGTTTTTGAGGTTATATTCTGACATCTGATTGTGTCCATTTATTCTTTTGTGTATGTGTGCGGTTTGGCAATGTACATGGCAGAGGGACATTGCTGGCACATGATGGCATATATCACATTGGTAGATGTGCAGGTGAACAAGCCCTGATAGTGTGGCTGATGTGCTTAGGTCCTATGATGGTGTTCCCTGACTAGATATGTGGACAGAGTTGGCAATGAGAAGCTGCAGAATTGGAATTAATTTTGCAAACTGGACCACTTAAATTAGGCTTGAATAAAGACTAGGAGTGGATGGGTCATTACACAAAGTAAAACCTATTTCCCCATGCTGAATTTTTTCCCTACTGTTACTCATATCTTCTGTCAACTGTTGGAAATGGGCATCCTGATTATCCCAAAAAGTTTTTTTTCTCTTGCTGATAGCCTTTAACTGATTACTCTTGTTAAAGTTTATGGCAACACCCATTTTTTCATGTCCTATGTGTATATTCCTCTTACCGTTCTATTGTATTTTCCACTGCAACAGCAGCTGATGAAGTGGATTTTAGCACACAAAAGCTTATGCTCAAATACATTTGTTAGTCTCTAAGGTGCCACAAGGACTCCTCATTCTTTTTGCTGATACAGACTAACACGGCTACCACTCTGAAATCTGAGACACAGCGTAACTGACTGTTGAGCAGGTAAGCAACACTGCATACATATACTGTCAGAATTAGCCACAGTATATGTCATAGCAGCTAGTACATATGTATCACCTCTGTTGTGTTAGTCTTAAAAAACAACAAAACAATAAAAGAAAATATTCTGTTACTTCTAGTCTATAGAAGATCTTAATTACCAATGAGCTGAAATGGAACTACCCGCTATAATATTTCCTCTAAGACAAAAACAACTATACTAGTATTGTCAGTTCACTCCTGTTCATTGCTTCTCAGATAGTTTCATTTTATCTATAACCTTTAGCACTTTTTTGCTGTTCAAGCAGAATTTCAAAGTCTGTTAAGACAGAACAGAATGGTGCATATCTTTGCCCTCAGCTGTGTAAGTGGCAGGAAAACTGTCCTTAAAGACTGAAGCTCTGCACAGGTCAATTTGTATGATATTTAGGATTTTATTTTCTATATTGTGCCTTTCAAACTGAACTCCAGATACTGAAAACTCTGATTAACATCAAGTCTGGATTCAGAGTATTAAATGCCAGTGCTACCTGGTCAGTAATGAATATGTGTTCATAAAAAAAAATCTTGCTGAGAGGTCTCACTTTCTCATATATCTGTAAGGCATTCTTATCAAAAGTAAAATAATTTACTCTTGTTGACAAAAGTAAAGGTGTGAAAAGTAATGACTTAATAATTTTCCCTGTGATGTGAAATTATGACACCTCTAAAGCAATGCATTACAATATGTAAGGTATTGGTCTGAACTAGCTCTCCTTGCCATCTATTTATGAAATTGGGGGAAAGACCTCAAGAGCAGACCATATTTGCATTGTCACACCTACTTTTCCTAGATAATCAATAGACATGCATGCTTTGCCAAAGTGATATATTTTGGCTGTTTGGAGCTAAAATACCCTTAAGTCTTGGATGCAGGGATAATGAAATGTTGTTATCCTTCTTGTATAACTAAAGGGTGGCAGAACTGTACTTAATCTGAACTAATTGAGGTGGTTACCCAAATGCACAAGGAACCTAATTCTGCTCCCATTGCAGTTAATGGCATAATTTCCACTAATGTTAACCATTAGTCCCGTATTGAAGAAATGCAATAACACATCATATAATTCTGGTAAGAAACTTTTCATCAAAATTGCTTTTTGATGGAAAATTGGATTTTTCAGTAACTAATATTTTTCACAAAATCTGTCTGGTTTCTGTGGAAAAATGTCTTTTTACTGAAAAAGTGAAAAGATTTTGATTTAAAACTATTTTAAAAACATGTTTTTGAAATACTCCATGAGAAAAAAAATGTATTTTCTGATCTCTAATAGCTACTTTACAAATCCCAAAATAATTTGGAGTCCTACTGATTGTTCGGCAAGCAAGACTTGAGGGATTGAGAATAGATTTGTCCAATCTGAGGAGGTCTCATGAAATTCAGGATTATTGGTAAAGCTAAATTACTCTTCATTAAAATTATTTGTAGGTTTTGGAGTTCCAGAGTTGGCTGGGGAATAGAACAATTGTAGGAATGTGGTAATATCATACTTATCATAGGCAATAACATTTGAAATATGACTTGTATCTAAGGCCCATAAATATAACAACTAAGTGGCCAGATTTTCAAATGTGCTTTAGTGCTCCCTGATTCTACGCTATTGCTAGAATCTGCAATGCCCAGCCCAAGTATAACTTACAGATGCTTCTGAAGAGGAGGTCATACTTAAACTATTGGTATAAGGTCCCTCAGGGACGTTTTATGCTAGTAGAGACTTGGGCATAGAGGAGCTGTTCTCTGCCATGTTCCCCTTCCATTTCTCCTTGCCTCCAGAATGTTTCAGACATGCTTCTTCCCGTTCTCTGCACTGGTGGTGGTCATGGTGGGGAAACTGGTGTTTGGGGCTTTATCTCCATCAGCTTTACACCAGTGAAAAGTTCATTAACAAAGGAAATTTACTTTTGGCCTGCTACAGACAGAATACAGCCACTTCATGCTACCTCAGTAGCTCAGTAGAGCAAATGGCAAAAACAGACTGATGAATTCAACCCAGTATTCTTTATGAACAAAAATTAGTAACTCCATTTTTGTTAAAGATTTGTTTGCTCTTATGTAATATCCTGCTATCACATCCCAGTACCCTTTCCCATAGTGAGTAGAGGGATTACTCATAGAGTAAAGTTCTACTTGGTGTGAGTAAACTGGGCTGAATCTAGCCCTCTGTTTGCTAATGTATTTTAGTTTTAATAATGTCAGAAAGTTATAGGTAAAACTGATGTCTAAATGCTCTGGGAGAGAATCATATTGCATAGGACTACAGAGTGTAGGCACATTCTATCCTGCTTTCTCTGAAATAGCTCCATTTTAACACAAGATAAAGGCCAAAAACAACAGTGGATCAAAAGCGGTTATCTCAGTTTTCACTGATGGATGGTGTAGTCATTAAAGAAAAAGTAAACTAATGCCTCATTCTGTCAAATAAAATATAAATAATAAAAAAAAAACAGCTGTGACTGGAGGGTCTGCTTTACACCTTCTATCTGAATGTGTCAAACTGTAATATCAAGAGAGGCAATTACAAGAGAAACATGTCAAGAGCTTTGTAAACATTTAAAATACATAACTCTCCCGTTTAAGTATTGCTTGCTTTCTGTTTGTCAAGCACACTTGGTGACTAAGGACACAACACTCATTTCTCCCGTTCTTATAGCCATCATATATTTCATAAAAGGACAATTTAAAAGAGGCCAGCAGCTGCAACACTACAGCCTGCTGTTGCTTGCATTCATGGTGATTAATCTGGCTGCAGAAGATTTCTATGAAAACTTTTTCTTTATGTTTTAAAGAAAAGACAGTTCACATGAATATACAAAAGAGAGCAAAGCTGCACAGAATGTATCCACTGAATAGACAGATGATAGGTACCTTAGACTGACCGTGGGTAAGTAGAAAAGATGATAAAGGAAACTTCTAGAACAAATCAAGTAAGAGGGGTGTAGGGCATGTGACAATTTCCCAGCTAATCATTTATTGATGGAAAAGATAGAATGTACTATGAATAATTGCAGAGTAGTATCTGACCAGCTGTAGAACTGATCAAATAGGGAAACACTCATCCCTGTGCAGAGATGCAGTACAAGGCCCATGCACCGCTTCAGTCCCATTTCAGCTTTTAAGATAGGACTTAAGTGGTGCCTAGGCCTACTGTGGTGGTTGCCACAAGAATGGATTTTATCCATAATTCAGGAACATATTAATGGACTACTTTCTTTGTTCCTAGATGTGTACGTTTGCCTTTAGCCTTATTAAAAACACATTGTTTGCTTGCACCCAACTTACCAAATGATCCAGATGTGGAAGTGACTTTCACTATTTAACACGTGCCCCCCAATTTTGTGTCCTCTGCAAACTTTATCAGTGATTATTTTATGTTTTCTTCCAGGTCATTGAGAAAAAATATTAATAAGTGTAGGACCAAGAATTGATATCTGCAGAACCTCACTGGAAACTCACTCATTGAATTATGATTCCACTTCTAAAATGAAGGACATTGTTCCTGATATTACAAAATATCAGGGAGAATCCTGGAACTTGTCTTGCTATTTTTTTTCCTTCTGATACCTCTCCATAGCCTCCTACCATTTGTTTGGCTTGTTATAGGTTAAATACTGAAGGAAACCTGAGGCAGCATTTTCTAATGATTAGAATGGACAGGGGTATAGGAATCAAGAGACCTGATTTCTGTTCCCTACATTTTCATGGATTTTTCTGTGACATCGGATGAATCAATAACATCTGTCTTTGTTTCCCTCAATCAGATTCTCAGCTGGCATAATTCTGTGTAGCTCCTTTGGCTTCCATGGAGTAATGCAGATTTACACCAGATGTGTAAGTAGGAATAGTCTACTTTTTCCCTCAGTGTGTACAGATCATCTATTAACAGCAATAGAACTTCTGTATATAAATGGAGAGCAGAATAGTTCTGAATTGGTGAGACTAATTTATAATCTACAATGTTATGTTCAGCACGTATACACAGTGATTAAGAAGATTATCAGAAAAGTTAACATGTAGCAAAGCATCCCCAGTTTTGTTCAGTAATTCAAAAGAGCAGAGTTCTTGCATGAAGTGTTGCCCCAATATTGTAACTCAGAAGACACATTGAATCTGCACTCGATCCTCAAACTGCTTCTCATTCTTCTAATAATATTTAGAAGACCATTGAATCACGTTGAGTCTCTTTCCCTGTCCATTACACTCTCTAACAAGGAAAGAGCTCTGAGAAAAATAATAATCTCAAGAACTATGTTTAATAAGAAATTGGGCTCTGAAACTTTCGATTTTTTTTAATCTTTGATCTTCATTGTTTTGTTTAGTGAGCTTGTAAAGCGTATGTGGAGTGGAGGGGCTACGGACTATTGAAAAGGCTGAAGTAATAAAGCACCTTTCACAGATTGAGACATCTAAAATGTTGATATTTTATTTTAGTGACCAAAATTTCAAAGAAAAAAGAAAATGGCACAACATTGATTCATTCCTTTGAAGAAAAGATTACAATAAGCATGTAATGTGGTGAAAACTTGACCTATTCTTACTGCAATCTTAAGTTTGTAATCTCATGGTTCTCAGAGTTTTCAGAGTGTGATATATAAAGTAGCCTCAGGCAGAGAGAACTCAAAATTGAGTTTACTAAAATATGTTCATAGATAATATGGACATTATAGCCTTTTCACCATATAGGGCCATATATTAGCCTCTCCTTTTGTGCCACAAAGGGTACAGAAGAAAAAAGAAAGGGTAATGAGGAAGATTAAAGGAAAAATGAGACGACAGACACTGAAAGAAAGGGGGAACAATACAGATATACAACAGAAAAAAATAGAATGAGGGAGTAGTATGGCTAGTAAGATGTCTGCTATAAGATGTTGGAATTTAAAATAATTAATCTATGTAAAGTCTCTTGCATACAGTAAATTCTTGTGAGCATGTACATTTCTCAGCCTCTGGTGAATGTCATCCTTTTCCATGGTTGCTGCTTACACTGTCCCTACAAGGGTTAACGTTATATCTTAATTTTAATATGATTCTTTCCTCCTTCTCATACTATTGCACAAAATAGTATGTGTTTTCAATTTTTTTTCCCCAGTGGAGGATATTCTTTAGATTATTCTTCCAGGGGAAAAGCCCAGTCCATGATGAGATGACTAAAGTAACCTCAGCAAATGTGTACAAGGAGAGGAGGGGCAGGGCACTTTAACTAAAATTACTATGTAAGTAAGTAGAGAGAGATGAGTTGCAAAGTTTGGAACCATATTTAAAAGAGTTCTTGAACTGGAAGCTTGAGGTCCACTACTCTAGGTCATCTCATTAGACTTATCCCTAGTCTTCACTATGAGTTTAGGTCAAATTTAACAGCGTTAGATCTATTTAATGCTGCACCCATTCACACAATGAAACCATTATTTTTGACTTAAAGGACTATTAAAATTGATTTCGGTACTCCTCCCCCCATGAAGGGATTAGCGCTGAAATTGACCTTGCCGGGTCGAATTTGGGGTAGTGTGGTCGCAATTTGATGATATTGGCCTCCAGGAGCTATCCCAGAGTGCTCCATTTTGACCACTCTGGACAACACTCTCAACTCGGATGGACTGACCAGGTAGACAGAAAAAGGCCCACAAACATTTGAATCTCATTTCCTGTTTGGCCAGCATGACGATCTGCAGGTGAGTGCAGATCTCATCAGCAGAGGTGACCATGACGGAGTCCCAGACTCACAAAAGAGTGTGGACCGAACGGGTGGTATGGGATCTGATTGCTGTATGGGGAGACAAATCCATGCTATCAGAACTCCATTCCAAAAGATGAAATGACCAAACATTTGAAGAAATCTCAAAGGGTATGAAGGACAGAGGCTATAACAGGGACCCGCAGCAATACCACATGAAACTTAAGGAACTGAGGCAAACCTACAAAAAAAAGAGAGGGAGACTTGCCGCAGAGCCCCATACATGCCACTTCTATGATAAGCTGCATGCCATTCTAGGTGGTGCAGCCACCACTACCCCACCCCTGTGCTTTGAATCCGTCAATGGAGTAGCATGCAACAGGGATGCAGGTTTTGGGGACAAGGAAAACGATGAGGAGGAATTTGAAGAGAACTCATAGCAAGGAAGTGGAGAAACCATTTTCCCCGACAGCCTCAACTGTTTTTAACTCTGGACCTGGAGTCAATATCCCCTGAACCCACCCAAGGCTGCCTCCTGGACCCACCAGGTGGGGAAGGGACTTCTGGTGAGTGTACCTTTGTAAATATACATATTTTAAAAGCAAGCATGTTTATTGATTAATTTGCCCTGGCATTCGTGGCCAATACAGATACTGAAAAAAATCTGTTAACGTGTTTGGGGATGGAGCGGAAATCCTCCAGGGACATCTCCATAAATCTCTCCTGGATGTACTCCCAAAGCCTTTGCAAAAGATTTCTGGGGAGGGCAGCCTTATTCCATCCTCCATGATAGGACACTTTACCACACCAGGCCAGTAGCACATAGTCTGGAATCATTGCATAACAAAGCATGGCAGCTTATGGTCCTGATGTTTGCTGGCATTCAAACAGCATCTCTTCTTTATCTCTCTGTGTTAACTTCAGGAGAGTGATATCATTTCTGGACTCGTGGTTGAAATAGGGTGATTTTATTAAGAGGACATTCAGAAGTGCCTGTTCCTGCTGGGCTGTTTGCCTGTGGCTGAACAGAAATGCTTTCTGCTGTTAGCCACGTGGTGGGGGGAGGAGTGAAGCTATCATCCCAGAGAATTGGGTGTGTATGTGGGGGGGTAGTTGGTTTTGTGCTGCATGTTAACTCGAAAACCACAGCCCCTCCTCCTTTTAAATGGCAAACCCACTTTAAATGGCCAACCCAATGGCTGCTTGGTATGGGAAATGAGGGCACTGCTGTTTGAAACCATTCCCACATGTTATGAAGGTTAAAGAAGCCAGAAGACTGTGTCTTCCCATGGCTGCCTGCAAGCCAAATTCTGTTGCCTGGTCCTGCATGAAAGGTCTCTCACACTAAACCGGCATACCCTCAGTAAGAGGCAAAATGTGCCCTTGTACTGAAAGCACATGTGCTATGTAATGTTAACAGCAAGGTTTGCCATGGAAGAGTCTATCCATTGTTCTCTAAAATGTGTCTTTTTTAACTACCATTCTCCCTTTTTCTTCCTCCACCAGCTGTAAATGTTTAAATGATCACACTATCTTCTCCTTCCCAAAGGCTAGCAAAGATTAGAAGGGGGAAAAAACAAACTCGCAATAAAAGGTTCTCTGAGCTCATGCAGTCCTCCCACACTGAAAGAGCCCAGCAGAATGTGTGGAGGCAGACAATGTCAGAGTGAAGGAAAGCACAATCTGAATACAAGGAGAAGTGGCGGGCTGAAGATAATAAGTGGCAGGCTGAAGATGTTAGGTAGTGTCAGCTTGGTGACAGAAGGCAAGAGGCAATGCTGAGGCTACTGGAGGAACAAACTGATATGCTTCGGCGTATGGTTGAGGTTAAGGAAAGGCAGCTTGAGCACAGACCACCACTACAGCCCCTGTGTAACCAACTGCCCTCCTTCCCAAGTTCCATAGTCTCCTCACCCAGACGCCCAAGAACGCGGTGGGGAGGCCTCCAGGCACTCAATCACTCCACCCCAGAGAACTGCCCAAGCAACAGAAAGCTGGCATTCAGTAAGTTTAAAAGTGCAGTGTGGCCTTGTCCTTCCCTCCTCCCCCATCCCATCTGGTGCTTCCCTCCTCCCCCACCCCTCTTGGGCTACCTTAGGAGTTATCTCTCTATTTGTGTGATGAATTAATAAAGAATGCATGAATGTGAAGCAACAATGACCTTATTGTCTCTGCAAGCCGTGATCGAAGGGCAGAGGGGAGGCTGGTTAGCTTACAGGGAAGTAGAGTGAACCAAGGGGGTGGGAGTTCATCAAGGAGAAACAAATAGAACTTTCACACTGTAGCCTGGCCAGTCATGAAATTGGTTTCCAAAGCTTCTCTGATGTGCACCATGCCTTCCTGTACTCTGCTAACTGCTCTGGTGTCTGGCTGCACATAATCAGCGGCCAGACGATTTGCCTCAACCTCCCACCCCACCATAAACGGCTCCCCCTTACTCTTACAGATATTGTGGAGTGCACAGCAAGCAGTAATAACAATGGGAATATTGGTTTCGCTGAAGTCTATCCGAGTCAGTAAACTGCACCAGCACGATTTTAAAAGTCCAAATGCACATTCTACCACCATTCTGCACTTGCTCAGCGTATAGTTGAACAGCTCCTGACTACTGTCCAGTCTGCCTGTGTATGGCTTCATGAGCCATGGCATTAAGGGGTAGGCTGGGTCCCCAAGGATAACTATAGGCATTTCAACATCCCCAACGGTTATTTTCTGGTCTGGGAAGAAAGTCCCTTCCTGCAGCTTTTGAAACAGATCAGAGTTCCTGAAGATGTGAGTGTCATATACCTTTCCCGCCCATCCCATGTTGATGTTGGTGAAATGGCCCTTGTGATCCACCAGTGCTTGCAGCACCACTGAAAAGTACCCCTTTTGGTTTATGTACTTGCTGCCTTGGTGCTGCAGTGCCAGGATAGGGATATGGGTTCCATCTATTGCCGTGCCACAGTTAGGGAATCCCATTGCAGCAAAGCCATCCACTATGACCTGCACATTTCCCAGAGTCACTACCCTTGATATCAGCAGCTCTTTGATTGCGTTGGCTACTTGGATCACAGGAACCCTCACAGTAGATTTGCCTGCTCCAAATTGATGCCCGGCTGACCGGTAGCTGTCTGGCACTGCAAGCTTCCACACGGCTTTCTCCACTCGCTTCTCAACTGTGAGGGCTGCTCTCATCTTGGTATTCTGGTGCTTCAGGGCAGGAGAAAGCAAGTCACAAAGTTCCATGAAAGTGCCCTTACACATGCGAAAGTTTCACAGCCACTGGGAATCGTCCTAGACATGCAACATTATGCGGTCCCACCAGTTTGTGCTTGTTTCCCGGGACCAGAATCGGCGTTCCACAGCATGAGCCTGCCCCATTAACACCATGATGTCCGCATTATCGGGGCCCGTACTTTGAGAGAAGTCTGTGTCCATGTCCTCATCACTCTTGTCACTGTGCTGTGGTTGCCCCCTTGCCTGGTTTTGCTTTTGCAGGTTCTGGTTCTGCATATACTGCAGGATAATGCGCATGGTGTTTATAGTGCTCATAATTGCGGCAGTGATCTGAGCGGGCTCCATGCTTGCCGTGCTATGGCATCTTGTGCTGAAAAAAAGGTGTGAAATGATTGTCTGCTGTTGCGAAGGGCGACTGATGTAATGGCTTACAGGGTTGTCACACACAATGCCCCCCTCAAGGACTGAATTCACAACCCTTGTTTTAGCGGGCCAATGCTCAAATCACTGAGCTATCCCTCCCACCACTAGTGCGGGAGGGAGGAGCAAATTAGTACAAAACAAATCTGGTCTCTGTATTGTTTTGATCCACTCCATCTCTTTTATACCTCTTAGACTGGCAGCAGATGGTGCAGTACGACTTCTAGCCATTGTCATCTCCTGGCTGCTCACCAGAAGATGATAGGGGAGGGGGGAGAGCTGATGATATTTACCCAGGACCACCAGCAACAATGTTTTTGCACCATCAGGCATTGGGAGCTCAACCCAGAATTCCAATTGGCAGTGGAGACTGCGGGAACTGTAGGATAGCTATGCACAGTGCAATGCTCCGGAAGTCAACACTAGCCATGGATGCACTCCACTGAGTTACTGGTCTTAATGGCTTTAAGTGGAGACACACACAATTGACTGTATAAAATTGATTTCTAAAAAATCGACTTCTATAAATTCAACTTAATTTCGTAGTGTAGACATACCCTTCGTTTCCTTAAGTGACTTTGAATCCCATTTGTTTCTGTTTGCATCTGCAGTTTCCATGAGGTTTACTTTCTTTTGCTTAACTTGTCTTATCTATTTTTGTAGATTTATTAGCCCCAAAGTGTTCTGTCATATTTCATCTCACAGTAGCTTCTGAATTGTCACTTCCTTTCCCCTAGTCATTCTGGAATCTCACTGCTTCCTTTCTCATCAGCAATCTCCATCTACTCAACTTTCTCTTCTTTTTTTTTTTAAACTCATTTGACATATTTAACATTTCCAGCTTGAGCTGCTATTAAGTTGAGGGTTTTTTTGCTCTGTTTTCCTTGTTTTTAGTTTAGAACAAGCCCATGAACTAGTGGATTTCACTTACATGCTGAAGCTTTGCCTACGGGAGAGACAGAGGAGAAAATGCTTTCTCAGATTTATTTTTCTCCCTCTGGAGGAGTGATCGGCCAATACTTGACCAGCACAGCTGTTTTTATAAACTCCAGCCTTTTTGTTGCTGTAACTAAATATAATTTACAGTGTTAAATTTTCAATGTATTTTACCCTATTTTGATGTCCTTTGCCTGTCTTTTATTATGCAGTTTAAGGGTATCTGGAGACATTAACTCTTAAAAAAGCAGAGACCTTTTTTTTTTGACCAATATGTTAATAAAGGAGATTCACTTCAATAGATTCCAGTGTGCATCATCAGTCAGTATGCTTATGTCACCATTTTCTGTTAGATTTGTCTAAATCTATCTTGGAGAGGGAGTGTGGTCTAGTGATTACAGCAAGGAAATGGCACTTTTCTCAGCCTTGCCCTCACTTGCTGTGTGACAATAGGTAAGTCAGTTACACTCTGTGCCTCGTTTTCTCTCTCTCTAAAAGGAGGATGTTATTCTGCTTTCCAAAGACCTTTGAGCTCCTCTAATGAAAAGTGCTGTGTCAAATACTGATTCTGTGTGTGACCTAATTATGTCACTAATTTTAAGCATGGGAGTAAATGACTTTGATAGGTTTACTTTTGAGTTAGTATCTTGCTCAACTGAGGTCTGAAGCACACAGCTTTATTTTTACTGAACTTCAACTACTATATATTTCTTAAATTACTTGATGACAAGCCGTCAGTGCATTAACCGTAGAATTGGTTGGGAAATTTTCAATTAAACTTTTTAGGGGGAGGGGAGGGCAGAAAATGCCAATATATTGAAAATGAAATGTCTCGATAGAAATGTATTGGTTTGTGCAAAACTTTCTCTCTCAACTTGTGAAATGTTCCCAGGGAAAGAGTACCTTATCCTAGAATAGCCAATAGCTCAATGGTTCAGGCGCTCACTTGGAATGTGGGAGACCTACATTCAAGTCCCTGCTCTCCCTGATTCAGAGCAGGGTTTTGTATGTCGTTCACCTCAACACAGGTGAGTGTTCTGGCCATGTAATCATTTTCTCTGGCTCTGTGAACATTTAAGTATTTCTACACATTGGAACAGTTCCAACAGGTGAGATTGAGAGAGAGGGATAGCCTAGAGATTAAGGCATTCACTTGGGACTTTGGAGAGTCAGGCTGAAGTCCCTGCTCTACCTGACTCATCCTAAGGTATGTCTATACTACAAATTTAGGTCAATTTTACTTAAGTTGACACTGACCCTCTGATCTAAACAAGTCAATTCTGCATGTCCACACTATGCACATTGTGTTGGCGGAGTGCATCCTTACTAGCAGGGCTTGCATCGACTCACAGAGCACTGATCTGTGGGTAGCTATCCCATAGTGCATGGAACTGAGTGGAATGATGAGTTGGAATTGCAATGCCTCATGGGACCAAAACATTTGCCCAGGCGGTTATGGGAATGTGACATTAGCCTCCCATGATGCACCTCCCTCACTCACTCCCTGATGTCAATGGCAAACAAACCAAGCCTTTTTCGTGCCTTTTTCCCTAAGCCTGGGTTACCCACGCAGATGCCATAGCATGGCAAGCATGGACAGCACTCAGCTGTACACTGTTGTGAGCATTATAAACATCTCATGCCTTATCTTGAAGTATTTTCTTAGCTGAAGCAGGAATTACCACATGGAGCAATGTGATGCCACCTCAAACAGTCCTTCTAGAAGCCATGGAGCGGAGAAATTGCAGATGCTGGCAACTGTTGCGCATCACCTTGACATAGTGGAGCACCACTTCTGGGCCCAGGAAACAAGCACTGACTGGTGAGTCCATATAGTTATGTTGCTATGCGATGATGAGCTATGGCTACAGAGCTTTCAAATGCACAAGGCCACTTTCATGGAACTGTGGAAAGGGCTTTTCCCAGCTCTGAAGCGCAGCAATACTAAAATGAGTATTGCTCTGACAGTTGAGAAACAAGTGGTGATAGGTCTGTAGAAGCTTACAATGCTAGACTGATGGTGTGGGGAATCAGTTTGGAGTGAGTAAATCTAACATGGGGTCTGCTGTGATCCAAGTTGCCAGGCCAATCCAAACACTTCTGCTAAGAAGGATAATGACTCTGGGAAACGTGCAGCGATAGTGGATGGCTTTGCCATGATGGGGTTTCCTAACTGTGGTGTGGTAATAGATGGAACTCATATCCCTCTCTTGGCACCAGACCACCTTGCTAAAGAGTACATAAATTGAAAGAGTACTTCTCAATAGTGGTGTAAGCCAACACCAACGTAGGATGGTCAGGAAAGATGCATGACACGCACATCTTTTAGGAACTCCGGTCTTTTCAGAAATCTGCAAGCAGGAAATTTCTTTGCAGACTGCAAAATAACCATTGGTGATGTTGAAATTCCAATCATGATCCTGGAAGCCCCAGCCTACCCCTTGATCCCATGGATCATGAAGCCGTACGCAGGCAGCTTGGGCAGCAGTAAGGAGCAGTTCAACCATAGGGTGAGCAAGTGCAGAATGGTGGTGGAATGTGTCTTCGGACATTTTAAAACCCGCTGGCATAGTTTGCTTACTAGAGTAAACCTCAGTGAACATAATATCCCCATTGTTGGTTCTGTGTGCTCTGTAATATCAGTGAAATAAAGGGAGAAAAGTGTCCGGCAGGCTGGGGGGGCAGCGGTGGGTGAAGGCAGATTGTCTGGCAGCCAATTTTTGAGCAGCCAGACACCAGGGCAATAAGAAGAGCACACTGAGGCATGCTGCATCTTCATGAGGCTTTGAAAACTAGTTTCATCAATGACCCACAGTAATGTGACACTTGTGTGTTGTTCCTTACTTAGCTGTCCCCTTCATTGCATGTACTCCCCTGTAATCTACACCCTACTAACCACTGTGTGCTTGAAAGCTTGTCTCTTTTACCAGCAGATATTGGTCCATTAAAATATATTACCTCACCCACCTACAACACTTCCCTGCTTTTTGACAGTCAGCTCTGAGGATAGCACTTGTTGTCATGAACCACTCCAGACATCGTGACAGAGAAATTCCACTTGTCCTCTTGCTCTGCGGCCCTTAATAGTCCATCTTTGTTATGTCTCATTCATTCCTATGTATTGGTTAATCCTTTTAGAACAATTTGTGTATAGTTTATGTACGTTGTAGGAGCACAGTTATATTTAATTACATATTCTGCTTAACTTTCTTACTCCTATTTTGTCTTTGGCTCCTCACTTCTGTTTATTTATTAGGTTTCCTCCTCTGTGATGTTTTTTTGGTCTTTCTAACCATACCATTCTGCAATTTCCTACTGCGATCTCAAATGTGGAATGATAATAAGAATGTAAATACGCCTGTTACAGGCTTCTATATCTAATAATAATATTGTTCACAGAGAATCATTATAGTTAAATTATAGGAGGTTTGGCTTGCATTGATTTCAGGAAGAGCATTGATTACCTTCGCTTCACTGTCCTCTTACTACCTGTAATGGCTATAATACCCTGTAATTTAATGACAAGGAATTATATAGTTACAACAATTAAATACTGAACTCAAACTCTCATTCTCTTCCAGCAAAACAGTCGAGTACAAATGAATCTATGCTTAGCTGCATAGCTTCCTAATGACTACATTCTATTCTTATTTGGAATTTTCTTTTATACACTTATGAAAACAAAACAGCAACACACACAGAATTAATACCTCAGTCTACTAGCAATTTCAAATGATTCTGTTCAACAGTTATCTTTTTGCAGTGAAATCCTGGCCCTGCTGTAGAAGGATCAATATATGACTAGGCCTTCTAAGTCTCTGTCCTCCAAAAGATATATAATTGTTTTCATTCAATGGTTCAAACCAAATAGTTGATATTCTGTTCCTATTGAAGTGGCAAAGCTCCCATTGACTTCAGTGAGGCCTGGATTTCACCATGGTACTTTACTTGAAGCCCACTCCATCCAAGCTAAAGAACTATGCAGAAGTGAGTAATGAACAGAACATATTTAAGAAAATAATCAGTATTATTTACTGTACATTATTCAAATAACCAAAGCTAGTTGAATCCCAAGAGGAAAAAAAGTTTCAACTGATTTGAATAGTGTAATTACTTTCCTTAGCTATATTTGAGAAATAGTGTGTCATACTGTCTTTCAAATCAAATATTTTTGGTTTTCTTTTGAACTGTAAAGTTTACAAAACTTCTTTTTGGTGAAATAATGTACATATTATGCAGCCTAGAACAGAATATGGCCCTGTATAGAACACATAGATGGACTCCTACATCCATACAGAGCCCCATTAACTTCAATTGAACTTTACATGGGTGCATGGGACCCAGGGTACATTGTAACTGATAGAACTGGACCCTATGCACCTAAAAATACATGAAATGTGTAAGTATATAGCGAGAACCCATAAAACACAAGATGCCATTCTCTGAAGTACAAATTATATATTGAGTTTTGAAATTTTAATATTCAGATGTTAATTTTTTATAACGGTTCATCACATAGAACCTGACAATAGAATGAAAATTTCCCACTGAATGCTAGTAAGAAATGGTCATTTACATTAAAGGTCTCCTATGTCTGTTCTGATTAGCAGTTACACTTTTTCTCTAGTTAAAAATGTTGCTCATCATGACAGTCATATGTGATGAACAATATTTTTTTCTTGGAAAGTCCCAGGACATATCAGAATACCCATGCATATTAAATATCAGTTTAGCTAGTGAAGTTCTACCAGATATTCATGTACTTTTAAACATATGTTTATTTGCCAGCCAAGTCTACCATAACATCCTTTGAATGCACAATGGGAAAGAAATTCCAAGCATTGCAGTCAAATTGAACAATGGCCAAAAATCACATGGGAAGAATAAGCAGAGGGCAGGATTTAAAAAGCATATTGTTACATTCTCTTTACCTGAGCTTCTACTAGTTCTCACTTGCACCACAGCTCCTGTTTGCCTAGGGTGGGGCATGGCTGTTTGCCTAGGGTGGGGCATGAAGAGCTGGAGAGGATGTCATTTCAGGCAGCTGTGAGATTTCTAGCCAATTTCCCTTTTGAAGCTGAAAGTGATACCTCCAACTTGATATAATTCATCACTATAGCTACTTATTTAGTTTTTTTTACTGGTGCAATTCCGTTGAAATCAGTAAACCAGTGTAAAGCTGAAGGAACACAGTGGTGGATCAGGCTCAATATTGCGTTAGAATCTTGTTTTTCACTTAGCTATGTTTCTAATAACACCTTACTAACCCCAGCATGAAATTTGTTTTCATATCAGATTTGTCTGTGTTCAGTCTGACAGCTTGTTCTCATATACTAATTGCTATGCAAATTGAGAGAGTTTGACATGCTGCACATTTGCACCAGTAGTAACATCATGTTTGTGCAACTGCTATATGCATTTTCCTGTATTCACTCTCTATATAATGGATGTGAGAAAAGCAACAGCTCCAGGTTCTGTTAAACATGAGAGTGTGAATTAACCTAGCTGACATGCTGTGCATTGGGAAGTGCAGCATTTTGGGTGGCTTTGTGGGAAACTTGGAGGCTTTTTTATCTTTTCATATCATCATTAACAACTCCTTTTTGAGGAAAGCTGTGGAGGCGCTTCTTATAGGCCAAGCTCTACACGTGCATATGGATGTTCCCAGGCTGGTGTTCACAAGTCTCCACAAAACAGCAACCTGGGAGGCTTAATTGCTCCAAGGACACCCTCCCCATCCCAATTTTTGGATCAAAACAAAATCTAGACTAAAGAGACCGGGATTCATGATGCTAAATACTGCAATTTGCACTCCTGCCCCAGAAGGGAAACATATATGCAGCACTGTGCCGCATTGTTTTGTCTTGGGACAGTTTCCTTTGAGGTAAAGTTAAGACACTTGTATGTTGCATGTAGGACCCAATTAAAACAAACAAATATCGAAAAATGTTCTTTGCTGAGTCAGAGATGAAGCTTTTATAATAACTCCATTAAAAAAAACCCCTATGTTGGAAGACACTTATGGTAAAACAGTTACATACTCAGAAGTAGAATTGGGCAGGAAACATTTTTCCTGTGTCACAAAAATTTTCATGATTTCAAAGTTATTCCCATTCTGCATCGGGAAAAGGCTGAACCTTGTAAAAAAAAAATTTTTGTGAAAAAAGAATATTTGAGAAACAGACCTCCCCACCCAATTTTATCCAATAGCCCTGTGGTTCAGGCACTCACATGGGAGGTTCAAGTCCTTGCTTTAAATCAGGCAATGCAGCAACTTGAACATGGGTCTCCATATGCCTATTAGCTATCCTGGGGCAGCATGTCCTCTCTGACAACATAATTTCCATCCTGGACTGAGATATCTTCCTGATAAAAGTTTTGTCAAAACTGATCCTTTCCAAAAGTTTTAGTTTTGACTATTTGGCACTTTCTGACAAAAAAAACCCAACAACTGTTTAGTCAAAAAATTTCCAATCAGCTTTGCTTAGAAGTGAAGGAATGCTAGAATTATGCGTAACCATGCAAGAATAACTATGGCCCTATGAACTCATATATTACGACACAGCCTTTAATACCCAAATTCCTACTATTTCTCAAATAATAGTAGAGCTGTTTGGATATTTTGTATATAATTTAAAAAGTGACAAATAGTACATGAATTGTGCCACATTTGGTGTCTGATTTGTGGAGTTATGTTTGATGTTTGCTAAATCTTCAGACAATTTCCAGGCACCTGTGGAAACTGTTTGTGACCCCTTAAGCACCTTTGATAAACCCATGCTTAACCTTTTTGGGCCAAGAAATAATGAATAAAGGCATATGTTCTTAAAAATCAGTGGGAGTTGATAACATGCAACACAGCCAACAGGTGATCAACACCTTGCAGATTTAGGCCGTAACATCATATTCAGAAAATCAGTCAGATTCTCTGAACTGTATGTACACCCAAAGGCAATGGTAGGAAAAAAGATGGTGTGGGAGGCAGGGGTTCCCGCAAGTCCCCTCCAGAATCTGCTTCAGGTCCTTATACTGTCTTTCTCTTCCCCCTCCACCAGTCTCATCCCCCCATCAGACACCCAAAGAGGTTCTTGGAGGAAACAAACAAAATAAAAGTCCTCTCCCCTCTTTCTTCCCTTATGGGAGAGGGGAGTCCATAGGAAAATAAAGAGAGGGAATAGTGACCTGGGTATCAGGTAGTCTTCCTGGGTCAACTCTTTGGGCTTAGTCTAAATGGGGTCTACCTCCAGCCCCTTCTCATGAGGCATACTGCTCTGAGGCTGCATCATGCAGCTTCGGGAGCAGTGAGGCTTGCTGCTATGTTCCTCATAGCTGTCTGAGACTGGGCAGTCTTGTTCCTATTCACCACTCCTTCCTGTGGCAGGTTCTCTTTTAAGTGTCTCCCCCCATCCTCATTCCCATCCCCACCCCTACCCCCGTCCAGGCAGAACAAGACTTGCAGGTGTACCCCAAAGGTGCTCATTGTTATCCTCTCCACCAGTGTGAGGGTGTGCCCCTTCATGGATGGCTAAATTCTCTTTGTAATTACCACAGTGTAAAATCTATTGAAATCAATGCCATTGCTCTGAATTTGCACTGATGCTGCTTAAACTAGTTCTTGGTCCTCAACTTAGAGATTGGATGGCATATATAGGATAAGGCAGTAATTCATTCATTTAGAAGTGGGGATAAAAATGCATATAAAAATACACTGACCACTCTCCAGTAGTGCATTGACTAAGGCAAGGGCCATGTGGTAATATTAATGTAGTTAAAGACAATGGTCATGTATTCACACAATGGGGAGAGTTGGGGAGATGCACAGTCTACCCTAACTTCAACATTTGTAGACTTTGTTTTGCAACCTTAACATTCTTTTAACATAGTTTGTGTATCTGCGAGACAGACAATGGTTAGAGAGAATACGGGATCCATACTCCGCTAAAAAAGAAATGGTTACCATTATTCTGTAGGAGAGGTCTACTTGGAACTTCACAGTGACAGTGGTCATGTTTTGATCCTCCTGATTCAAAAGTACAATCTCCCTACTACATGAACAAAAGTGTCATCTTCTTTAACTGGTAGTGGGCCTATGCCACACATAGTTGAGCTATAGAACATAAAACCACTAACCTGTTTCCTTTTTTCTATCTCTGTCTAAAAATGAGCTTTCTTTTTGCTAACCATTGCTTTTATATATTTAGTTCAAACTTCAATTAGTAAAATAATGGTAAATTAACTAATTAAAATAAATACATGCAAATTGCAGGCTATGGAGATCTCTGTCCTTCAAAAAAATGAAACAAAAAACACATAGGTAAAAAAGTATCAGGATTACTGGAATAATAACAGCAAACTCTACCATGGCTATTGATTCCTTAACCTTTAGAGATGTGCCAAGGTTTTCTTCTATTATTGCTAAATACTATTTTCTTCCCACAAGATCCTCTTATTTGTTTTTCCTATTTTTTTTGATATCTTGCATTGTAGCCGCTCAGCCTTCTACATTACTAAATTTAATATTGTTCTTAAAATGGTCTCAAAATACAGTGATAGTTTGTATTTGATATTTTTGATACTGTACTTGATGTCATATTGGATAGTGCTAGCTGTGTCATCCTTTAATTTATAGTTTAATTTACATATTATACAGGCTTCCTAGAATATTTCTTTCTGCAAGCCCCTTCTTCTTGAAATTGTACAGTTGGAGCCAACCACCCACAGTGGAGAACATTACTTAATAAAAATACTAGTTCTGTGTAGCCTTTTGTTGCATTTTCCAATATTCAGACCTTGATGTCCTTATCTGGAGAATGGAGAAATGCCAAAAGATTACAAAATGTTCCTTATCCACCAAATTAAAAATTTTCCATCCTCCTTGACAGTTTGTATGTCCACCAATGTCAACACTGAACCATTAGTTGGTTCTTTTTCCAGATCACTCATTGTGTTTCAATGTAGGATCCAAACTTAAGATCTTTTCTTAAATAGAACATAATTTAAGTTTTATGCACTGGCCAAATTTTTCAAAACTGAGTGACTGAGCTGGGCATTGAAGTCCATAATTTAGGCACTTACCTAAGTGGCCTGACTTTTTTTTCCCAAAATTGCTGAACAACCACCAGCTACTGAAATCAATGGCACCTGATGGGAACGTCTCTATTTCTGAAATATCTCTCTGTCTACATTTATCTGGATTTTATATTAAACTCTGTGAGTCACTATTTCAGTCCATGGACTGAGTCAATCCATTTGGGAACCAATTCATGACTAACAAATTTACAGTTGCTTTATCAAATCCCTGTTAGGAATCTGAAGAAAATTATGATGGTAAATTGTAAATCTTGCTGCTCAAAATATATGTCTCCAAAGTTGAATAAAATGTAGCAGTTGCAGTTCCAAAAACCAGTGGAAAAATGTTCTTTATGGTAAAGTTCTATCATAAGAAAAAATAGTTTTATCTTTTTTCAGGCCATGTTACTGTGACCAACTCTATGAAATAGACTTTTGGGGAAAGCAAAGTAGCAAATAAAGAAAACAAAAATCAAATTTTCCAATATGTCTTTTAAATTTTGTTATTGAAAGAAACACCTGACATAGCTGAAGTGGTAACCAAAAGCATCTGAAGCACTTAGAAATCTTATTTATGTTGGGAATAATTCATTTTATAAGAACTACATGTCTCTTGAACAGATGAAATGCAGCTAAATCCTTCACAACCAAAGCACGCTGTTATTGTGGCAATGAAATATCCTTTATCAGGATAGACTCACAGGTCTGAAAATACGGTTTTATAGTTATAGATAAAGAAAATATTTCCTCTTCAAGCAGCCCATACTGCCTCAAATAATGGATGTTTGACAATAATGCTAAAAGCTTATGGGCATTTTTTTTTTGTTCTTTAAAGAAAATCTCTCATCTAATGAATAGGGTTGGAGAAGAAATTGTTGTTATTAAACTATCTCTGTTCTCTTATTTCACTATCTGAATTGTCCTTGATAACATGACTCAGATTAGTAATATAAAAATACCTGTACACCTAAACACTACTCATTCTGATGCTCTTACAGTGATTATCAACTTAATCCAATTGACTTTAATGAAGTCTCATGAAGAAACTAACTATTCAGCATAAATAAATGGTAATGGAATCTGCTCCTTTATCTCTTCCATTGCAAAGAAGTCTTATAGAAGTATTTGATATCAATAAAGTTCCTAAAATTTATTTAAGTAGTCTGCCCTGAAGACTCTGAACTTTAAAATCATACTATTCTGTTTACATGAGGTTTTTATTAATGTTTATTCCCTTTTATATCTTTTTTTGTGGATTGATTTAGCTGATTTTACAAAGGCAATGAGTCCAAACTTTTTAAACACCTTACCGAAGTGGAATATATTGAAGATGATTCAATAGTAGTCAAGATGACTGCAGCTAACCACACAGATCATGACATCTACCTTCATACATCCAGTAACTATCACAAAGACACTATTATCCACAACCAGGCACTCCGATACCACAGAATATGCTGTGACTAGAAAGTCCGGGATACATACCTTAACACAGGGGTAGGCAACCTATGGCACGGGTGCCGAAGGCGGCATGCGAGCTGATTTTCAATGGCACTCACACTGCCTGGGTCCTGGCCACTGGTCCAGGGGGCTCTGCATTTTAATTTTAATTTTAAATGAAGCTTCTTAAACATTTTAAAAACTTTATTTACTTTACATACAATAGTTTAGTTATATATTATAGACTTACAGAAAGACACTTCTAAAAACATTAAAATTAATTACTGGCATGCGAAACCTTAAATCGGAATGAATAAATGAAGACTCGGCACGCCACTTTGGAAAGGTTGCCTACCCCTGCCTTAACACATTCAAAATCCCCTAAGGACACTTCAGCGGAGAAGTACATCACATCATTGAAAAGGGCCACCCAAATACACTGAGACAACTTGCTTCAATACAAAAATACAACCCTCCCTGACTGCAGATCCTGCAATGGAACCCATATGGGCTATCATCAGACAGCTACAGCCCATACTCAATGGGGACCCCATCCTGAAAGAAATCTTTCTTGAGCCCCACACTTCTGGTCTTCAAACAAACCCTAAACCTCTCCAAACTCATCATCAGATGCAACCTCCCCACAGACCAGGACACACCAACTCCAAGTGACACCAGATCCTGCCAAAACAACAGATGCAAAACCTGCAGACTTATCTCCATTGTTACGGTGATCAACACCCCACACAACACACTTTTAAAGATCCATAGTTCCTACACATGACTATCACAACATGTAGAGTACCTCCTCCAGTGCACTCAGCAGCCTAACAGCAACTATGTGAGTGAACCCAGACAATTACTATGCTCTCGAATAAACTCACACAGGAAAATGACAAAACCCCCATATCATATGTGGGTGAACACTTTTCACAAAGTGATCACTCTATATCCAACTTCTCAGTGCTCATCCTCTAAAGAAACCTGCACAATACTTTCAAAAGACAAGCCTGGAAGCTTAAATTCATAACTTTGCTAGACACTAAAAATCATGGACTGAATAGAGACATTGGATTTATGTCTTATTACAACAATTTACAACTCACTGATGACCCCTGCTCCCAGCTGCTTCCCCCTCCCCCTCAGTTCCTTTCCTCCCTATGACTAGAAAGGTGTTAACGGGCCACTTCACCTCAAATGTTCACTTGAAATATGCATTAACTACTTATGCTAAACAATCTCTTTCATATTGTATTTAGCTATGACACACAGTAATTTTCCAGATCTGAAGAAGAGCTCTGGGCAAGCTCGAAAGTTTGTCCCTCTCAGAAACGGAAGTTAGTGCACTAAAAGATATTACCTCATTCATCTTGTTGCTGCTAAAACTATCAGTGAATAAAAGATTTCTGTAGACACCAAGTAAAACTGTGTTCAGATTAATTTAGCTCTGCTGCTGAAGAAGTCATGTTGATGAGGTTCTAAGTCAGTTAATTCTCAAGTTTCAGGGTTCTTCAGGTATCTCTCCCATCAGAACCAATCTTCTGCCTCTTTAGCAACCAGCAGAAAAATGGCTTGCCATATTCCCTCTTTGTAAGCAGAAGAGAGAGAGAAATGAACAAGAGCCAGGAGGGAGAAAGGAATTTAAGAGACAATTTGCCACTGAATGGAATCAGAGTGCAGACTCAGTGTCATTTGTGGTGAAATATCATGTCAGAAACATTGCAACACAACCACTATGCAATGCCTTTCAATAACATTGAGCTTTTCATTTTAAAAGCCCTGAGTCTGGTATCTTCACTTGTGATGTATAATAACTCGGGAATTGTGTACTCAAATATTTAGTCTGTGACAAGCTGGAGTGCAAATCTGCCTCACATTAGCATGGCATGCACTAAGTATCAGTGTGAACCCTGCTGATGTACCCTAATGGTTCCTTAATGCACATTGACCCATTTCAAAGCAAGGTAAGTAAAAGCACACTAAGGAACTGTTGATGCACATCAACAGGGTCCATATGGACAATGTGCAGTAGTGTAGCAAAAAGTAAATTTACATTCCAGCTTCCCATAGACTAACTGTTTATGTAGACAGGCCCTTACTCTACAAATGGTCCCATTGAAATTATTGAGACCACAAATAGAATAATGTGTTATTCTATATGAGCAAAAATATCAGAAGTCAGCTTACAGGTAGAATACCACTGTTCTAACTAAAGGTCTTAAACTGCATATGTAAAACAATCTATTGAAACTTCCTATAGATAATTCAAAACATATGTAAAAAGAGGATTCTGGTGTTGGAGTGCTAAAAGAACCAGATCACTGCTGTAGAATGAAAAGGAAGAGCGAATCAAGGTGACCTACTGGAAACAATTTTCTGAAAAAAGGAAAAAACAAAAGTATTCTGTGTCCTCTAAAATTTCTTACATGTGCTCAAAGTGGGCAATTTAGGTAACTAAGTGGGTAGCATTTAATAGAGCAGCTGGTTCATTTATAACTCCATAATAGAAAAAAATTGCTCTTGCTGATGTCAAAGTCTAACAGTAGGTGGGCATAGATATGTATTTTCATAATGTCATGCAAAATAACTTATTTTTATAGAATTTGGCATACAGAAGCATCAGAAAATGCTTCACAAAGAGTCAGTTATATTCTATGAAATGGAAAAACAACAACAACAAAAACCCTCACTTCTGAAAATTCCAAAAGTGAAAGTCTCCAAGAATGTTAACTTTCCTTTATTACACAGCCTGTACGTTTAATTATATGCATTAATAGCAAATATGGGACATTTGATAAGGAAATAGGAATAGAACAGGGTTTCTCAAACAGGGGTCGCCGCTTGTTTAGGGAAAGCCCCTGTGGGCCGGGCCAGTGTGTTTACCTGCCCTGTCCAGAGGTCCGGCTGATCGTGGCTCCCATTGGCCACGGATTGCTGCTTCGGGCCAATGGAAGCTGCTAGAAGCAGCGTGGGCCGAGTGACGTACTTGCCGCCACTTCCAGTGGCTTTCCCTACACAAACGGCGACCCCTGTTTGAGAAACCCTGGAATAGAAAATGACATGTATCATTTACAGCAACACTTATCTGAATAACACATTACTTTTTAGTGTTTTCCTACAATATTAATGGACTACTTAAAGGGGACACTCACTTTTAAAAATCACACTTCTGTCAAACTTCTTATCTACCATTTGTTGCAAGTGATGTCTCTGGGTCCTATAACTGGAAGAGATTAGAGAGAGGTTGAATTTCTCCATTTCTTGAATTTTTTTTTTAGTTTATTTGCCACGTGCATAGTTAGTTTCACTGTTTTTCCTGGAATGCTTAGTTAATTTTCCCACTGTTTTCCGTCCGAGTATAGAGAAACATTTTTAAAAGGAGGAAAATGGGATTGTAAAATTATAAATATGAGCATAGAGACTTATTTAAGTATCTGAAAGTAAATCTAAACTCTTTAAAAAAAGATTAGATTAGATTTCAAGTATCAGAGGGGTAGCCGTGTTAGTCTGGATCTATAAAAGCACCTTATAGACTAACAGACGTATTGGACCAAGAGCTTTCATGGGTGAATACCCACATGCATCTAACTAAGTGGGTAATCACCCACGAAAGCTCATGCTCCAATACGTCTGTTAGTCTGTAATGTGCCACAGTACTCTTTGTTGCTTTTATAGATTTCAAATAGATTTTTTCATTAAGTCGTAAAGTTCCTTGTTCTTGTATCAACCAGGCAAGGTACTAACAAACTTCAACAGGACTTTATTTTTAAAGTGGAAACCTCTTTATCACGCTTCTGTTGCACCCTCTGTAACTCTCACTCTGCCCTCTCAGCTGCTCCCCCTCCTTCCTGTTTTCTGTCCTTTCAGACTCCCAGCAGCCAGTGCTCCCAATTCTAATAATGTCAAGCAACATCTAAACAGCACACTTGTGTGTGCATTATTTCATAGCAGATATTTCATTAATAATAGGGGTTTGTTTGCACTGATGTTTTTCTATTTGTTCCAGAGGAGCACAAAGCAACCACAACAAAGGCTGAGGATCTGGTGAGTAGTCCCATTGATGCCCATACTATGATTAAGATTACATATTGGATGAGGTTCTTTGCTGTGCTCTAAGCACACAGGCACCTGTAAGAGCCTTAGGCAGCTGGATGCAGTGCCTGCACTGGGGCGGGAGGAATTCTTTCCCTACTTTGTGTTGGGCTTTTTGGTCACTTTATGCTGCCAGAGAGACTTGGAGTGATGGGGGGAGAAAAATCTCTTCCATAGAGCTCATCTGTTGAGCAAGGGGATATAACTATTACATTGTTAATTGCCTGACACTATATTCACTAATGCCACATTAAGCAGTACAGTGTCAGGGAATACAGAAAACATTACATCCTGTAGACATTTTTAAAAAATAGACTCATGTTGTTTATTTATAGTAAAGTTACAAGAAAGCAGCAAAATTAAATAAGTCCTGCTGCAAAAATTACAGTGTAAAATCACTCTAAGGGACAGTGTAGCATAATCAGCAAAGATCACTGCTCTACAGCCAAAATGCTTCTGAAATAAATGTAGTCAAACTTTACTAACTCTGGGTCACTGAGAAGGAAAATGATGCTTAAAATTGTTGATTGGCTCTAGTCTAGCTGTTGGGCTCCAGACTACAGCAGTGGAATCTCCTAGCAGCTGATGTTAGGGTTTCCATGTTCCGTGACCGTCAAAAGGATCTTGTCCCATTCTTCTTCATGGAAGGTGATCTTGTAGCCTGCAACAACATCGATGGTGTGACGGCAGCCTCAACATCATTCACGATCCAGATGAGTGGAACTGTTCATTGATTCATCGAAGACGAGTCTTTAAAGCTGTTTTGCTGCATAATGGCAATGTTTTGCCATCAATTCCAGTTGGTCATGCAGTCCTATGAGGAAACCTATGACAACATGAAAAACTTTGAGGTGCGAAACTATGACGAACTCAGTGGCAGTTTGTGGTGATTTGAAGGTTGTTGCTTTCTTTTGGTCTTGCAGACTGGATATCACAAAGTACTGCTGTTTTTCTCTGCGAATGGGAGTAGTCGTGCAAGAGATTCCCACTACATCAAGAAAGATTGGCCACTCCGACAGTCTTGGAGCCTGGGAGGAAAAGTGTTCAGCATCCACACTTTTGAATCAAGGAAGATTTTGTTACCACCTTACACATCAAGCTGGGTCTGCTGAAGAACTTTGTCAAGGCCATTGACAAAACAGCAGCTTTCAAGCACCTCCGTGGAAAATTTCCAAGGTTAGTGAAGCTAAGATAAAGGAAGGTGTCTTTGTGGTCTCAGATTCGTGAACTTCTTTGAGATGATGCATTTCACCATGCACTGCGTGGCAAGGAAAAGACGGCATGGAAAGCCTTCATGTTAGTGCAATAAATTTTATCGGAAACAACAGGCAGACAACTACGTTGTTGTGGAAACCTCCTCAAGGCATACAAAAGCCTTGGTTGCAACATGTCACTAAAGATACATTTTTTGTACTCTCATCTAGATTTTTTTCCACCGAACTGCGGAGCAGTGAGCGACGAGCAAGGCAAGTGATTTCACCAGGACATTGCAAAAATGGAGAAACGCTATCAGGGCAAATGGAGCCATCAATGGTTGCAGACACTTGCTGGACAGTGACAAGAGATGCTCCATTATGAAATACAGAGACAGTCAAGAGACTGAGTAGACATTTGAATAGGATTAAACTATTGTACATATAGTTTTTTTGCCTTTTGTATTCATAATAATTTTATTTATATAACCCTTTTGCTGATTTTTAAAGTGTTACATAAACAGGGGAGGTGAAAATATTATCATATAAGCAACCATAAACACATGAAAAGACCTAGGATTAAAATTATAATTAAAACTCTCCTATCTACACAATATAATAGACATAAAATGTAAAACTTAAATATTGGAAAACAGTAGCCAATCAGTTGTTTTAATTGTCATATTTGAATTCAGCACATCAAAATACATAATAAATACCACATTTTATCTCTGAAGCAGACGACTTCTCAAAAATTGTAGACCAGTGTTATTGAGGCAAGAACTACAGTTTCATTCCTTTCTCTGCCAGTGGTGGTCTTGGACACAGGGGTGGATCCAGGCCCCTGCAGTGCTTGGGGGGTAAAATCCCTAGAGCCGCCCCTGCTTGAACAAATAACTTCTAACCAAATTTTCAATCATCGCTGAGTTCAATGTGATCTGCAAGTCCCTGGCATCTTTGAAAATCAGATTGGGATATCTCAAGTTGGACACCCAAAACTTGAGTCTCACAAATCAGTGGCGAACTGTGAACATGTTCCCAATCAAACGGACCATTGGAGTACATTGATGTCACTTTATTGAGTATAGCAACACTGCACCCGGTTAAGGTGCAAGTGAATTTGGCCCATGTGTCTAAGTGTCATAAATGGGTTAGCATTTAACTAGTTCTCAAGGGGGTTGTGAGGATTAAATTAATTGATGTTTGTACATTGCGTTGAAGTCTGAAAGAGCTAAGCAAATACTTATCATGATCAAGTTAATATATATATAGGCAATTATACATCATTCTCATAAATCTGAGGAAAATAGGCCCAATTCTGTACTTTGGAAGCACTAAGGACCATTAGTATTTCTAATTCCAATCTATTAATAGCACAGTACAGAATGTAGTTGTACACTGTCATACACATATGGTACAGCACACATGCCCAAGAATGCTATACCATATGTCAGGAAGTCTAACATGACTGCTGCTTCTTGTTCTTCTCATGTCCCATGTGCAACCTAACTTTAAAGAGTCATTTGAGCTGTTGAGTACTAGCTATAACTTTAACATTATTTTTGGACCTCACCAACAATTTGAGGATCTCTCTAAAGGGTATGTATCGCAGGTCTGAAATTTCTATTGACTTTGCTGGGGAACTATGATGGTGTAAGTCATCAGAAGAAAGCTGAACAATATATTAATGTGCGAGATCTTCTTTAACCATAAGGTCCTATTCTCCAAAGATGTGCTCAGACTTACATTTGTTTCTTGTCTGTAAAATGACTAGAATTATTGAATATGAGAATTCAAAGAAATTAGCTTTTTTAGCTCTGAGTGAAATGTCATTTGAACGTTTTTACTTAATTTAATCATAAATAGAGATGCTGAACAGCTTTAGTGGCAGTCAAATTTGCAGTGATTATTGGAGAAACATTGCAACAGAATAATGGGATTTCTTAAAAAGAAAATTTTAAAGGGAATCAAACTGTCAGCATTACTGATATTGTAATACTGCAGAAAATTACAGTATTGCTCCCATTTTTCCCAACTACAACAGAGAGGGGAAAAAAGACAACTGTGTATTTTGGTATCTCATCAGCATACAATGTGCCCTTCAATTCAATTAATGCAACTATTATAAACTTTCAAATTATATGAGTAATATTTTTATTTGATTGATAGCAGCAAATCTGAAGATAGCACATATTTTCAACAGGACCTATATTCTTCATTAAGGTGATATTTCTCCCCCTTTCATCCCCTGTGCAAAGCCCAAGTAAATAGTCTTTGTGCAGGCCTCTCATCTGGATTGGTAGGGGATGGATAGCTGGTGCTCAACACCCCGTACATGGGGTTTTGGGACCACAGGATCAGTGCCCCCAATAACCTCCCTCTCCTCCCCTTAAGAACCTATTTGTGGTCAGCAAGAAGAGTCCCTCCTTGTGTGGTGCCACTTGCGTGGTACAACCACTCCCCTTGTAGCCTGATTTAGGGTGTAATGATGATATTAATTTGGATAATATGGGAATTTAATTTATTAATTTATTTTTTATTTAATTTTAATGTATTAATAATAGTATTAACTATTATCATCAAATTAGTATGGGCTTTAGGCTCGCCAATCTGTCTGATCAGAAGATAAATCCCTTGTCCTGAATCAGGCTCCACAGAATTTAAAAAGGACCCTTGGGGATATGACAGGAAGCTCACGTTCAGACAGATATAGTCTTAAAGACTTTTTATTAAAATCAATAATAGTAAGTAAATGGTAAGTTACCACTGCATTACTGCTATTCAAAAGATACATATGCTAATATAGTATTATATGCAGCAAAGTTTTGTCTATATACTCACACCCTTCCTTGATAACCTAATGGGAAGATATACAGGAACAGCCTGGCGGTTCAGGTTTCTCAATTACTGAGTGAGGGATGCAGTGCTTAGAAGAAATTAATGCTATGAGCTATTAAAGCAAACTTAGGGTTTACTTGACTAACTTAAACTTAAAATCAAAACCTAATAAACAAAGAATAAAACTTAAGGGAAATCAAGCTTAATCTAGTTCTTTTGAAACTTAAAGTTTAAGAAGAACAAGTATAGCCTACTAGTAGTAGCAGTCATCGTAGATAGATAGAATAGCTAGAGTAGAAATAGAATAAGTAGGTTAGAATAAAGTGAGAAATGGAGATGGAGTAAAGTGAGAAATGGAGTACTCTATTGAGGTGGGTCACTTCTTTTTATAGGGCAAATGCCAGAAATCCTTCCTCTTATGCCCAAATTTCATTCCTCACCCACAGAAATGTTAGGGTACACTAACCCCATAGGCTAGTATAAATGTGCGTATTGATGACAGGTATGTATGCACATCAGTCTCTTGTGGTGTACTCGTTAATTCTGTGGGTACAACACTGAAAACCCCCTATGCCATTCTTCATTGTCTATTGGTCTAGATCAGTGGTTCCCAAACTTGTTCCACAGCTTGTATAGTACATCCCTCGGCCCGCTCTGCTTCCAGTAGCTCCCATTGGCCTAGAGCAGTGAACCGTGGCCACTGGGAGCCGTGATCGGCCAAACCTGTGGACATGGCAGGTAAACAAACTGGCCTGGCCCGCCAGGGGCTTTCCCTAAACAAGCGGCAGAACATGTTTGGGAACCACTGGTCTAGGTAAAGGTCTTAGACATAGGCAAGGGTACTTTATCTATTTGAATAACAAGATAAAGGTCAACTTTACTTTTCTGGGTAAAAGTCTTAATAGAAATGTACTAACTTTGCCTTAGCTTAACATACAGGATATGACCAATAGGTCTCTTGCATTACAGCCAAACTTACTTTTAATATACATTTCTAAACCTATTACAGTAAACTAAATACTTAAACTATAAGAAAAGATATATATATATATACATATACATACACACACACAAGCAAGCAGGTTAGTCCTATAGTCTACACCACCTCTCTCCCTCCCCGCCACCTCCCTACCTGCTTTAAATGTTCTGGAAAGTCTTCCACTATGTGAATTTCAAGTTAACACTACTTTCTAATTTTGGTCTATCTGTTCTGTAGACCTGGTTCATATATTAATATTTGATAAGTGTGACTCATTAAAGAAATCTCTTAAATGACAGTATAAAATCCTGAAAGCACAGATACCATCAAAACTAAATTGGAGCAAATACATTTCCTCTTTCCAACTAATGATAATGATGCCAGGTATTTGCATAATTTAAAAATGATGAATAGGAAAATTCTTTGTTTATATAATGCTGAATGAATCAATCATATCTGTCTACAAAAAGGAATCTTTCCAAGGAGATGGTATTAACGTTGCTTTGACACCTCTAAAGTGCTTTTGTTTGGACACCTTAAGATTCTCAGTCTCACATGGGAACTTGTGAATGTAACAGACTGGGGCACAAATAAGTTATTTTTTTAAACTGTGGAAACTACCTGGGTCAGATTCTCAGGTGGTGTAAATGAGCATAGATGAAACCATGATTTGCGCACAAACGGAATACTGTTTTCCCAGTTACAAGTGGAGCTACTCAATTTTCATGTACAAGTGCCTTCTTTCCCTGCAACAAATATGCATAATTTTTTGTAAGTGCACTTGTTGTTCCCAACACTGAAAACTAAGCAAGTGATATACAGTGATTGTAAATGTGCATTTTTGTTGGAAAATAATTGATTTTTTACTAGAATGTAATCAGGATGGAAATACATGTGTTTAATGGGAAAAGATCCCGTCTCAAACTCTAGGCAACTACAACTCATGTCTTCAAGATTTGGAGAACAAACATTTTGTGTCTTGTTTTCCACTGTACAATACAATATAGCTTTTTTTTCTTTCATATCAATTTATCATCAATACTTTGCAGACATGATAATTACAGAATTATATTTATTATTTGTATTATAGCTGTGCCAAGAAGCCCTCATCATAGACCAGGACCCCATTGTGCTATTCAAGGAAAAAAGGCAGACCCTGCCCTAAAGAGCTTTTTGTCTACGATGAGGATGTAGCAGTTGGAGAAAACTGAGAGACCGCTAATAAATACTACCATCTTCTGCTGAGATTCCAATTAAGATGGAGAACCTAGGAGGTGGAGGCCTAATCCAGGTAACAGAAACTGTAAAGGAGAAAGATTTCATATTAAAAAAGAGAAAGAAGAACAGCAAATGAATCTGAACATCAAAAGAAGACAAAGTCCCAGAGTTCTGGAGCAAAAATCATGAGAGGTAATACTGAACTTGACCTGACATGAATATGGTGCAGTAGCGATGTATGAGGATGGGATGATGTAACTGTGCTTTATCTAGGAGGATGAAATTTAAGAGGTAATAGATTTTACTGGGAATATACAACACAGAACTAGTATTTACACCAAACTTCAGCAATAGTACTTTCTTATCTATACCGGACATGAACTTATTTGAAATTCCTTTTCCTTCCTGGTATCTGCAGAGAACAAGTCTTACATTTGCTTTTTTGGTTTTGTTTGTTCTCTCTCTGAATCAGAAACTGCTAAACAAACCTCAGTGCTGATCAGGAGTTTAGAGTCTACTTGCTTAATTTCCTTACATTTAAAGGTATGAGAAGCTGAGCAGCAGCATTCTGCATGCTGTAAACTTTGCAGCTGTAATTGGAAGAATTAATAGAAAAGAGATGAAGACATGGATGACTATTTAAGCAAATGTGGCTACTGGGACAATTATAAGAATCTGGTCATGGATAGATTTGCAGGCATAAGTGATATTGGAGAAAGGGTGCTGAGAGGCAAGAAGAACAGCAAAGCTAAAGATACCTGAAAGAAACAGGAGGTTTATATCCATGAGGGAAATTGAGAAGCAGAATTTCTGAGGACATCCAACCTGAGGGAGGAAACATGTCTTCAATATCCACTTTGCTTGGAAGTTTACAGAGTCCAGCACAATCGACAAGAGGAAGACTGGCAAGAAAGTGGGAAAGAAAGGCTGGCTAGAGGCTGAAGCTGATCTCGCACATCCCGCAAGCAGCCTCTCCAAACGGGACTTTCAGAGGACACTTTAAAGTTGCTTCCTCCCACTGGTCATCCATAATGAAGGATGTGTTTCCTCTCCCTGTCCCTGATACTTCCAATAACTCATGCTGGCATAAGGAGGTAAATGTATACATTTCTGCACCAGTTTAGGTATACTTGCAAATTCTGTTGTTTGCTGGCTAAGGTGCTGAAATGTAATTCTTGTGTATCAGGCTTCACAATTTTGGCTATGCCTACATTTGGAACTTGTTATTTCCAGTTTAGGCAGACATACTCACATGAGCTGCCATCGAGCTAGCACACTAAATAGCAGAATAGCAGCCATAGCACAGTGATGAACAGCAGCATGGACCAACTTCCCCAAACATAAACCCTCTTGGATTACATGAGTAAATACTTAGAGTGGTTAGCCCATGCTACCATGGATGGATACACTACAGTTTTTAGAACACTAGTTCAATGAGAAGTAGCGCACTTTTATATCTACTGAAGCTGGGAATCACACCTCTACCTCCAAGTGTAGATGTAGCCTTTATGTATTTTCCTAGGTCATTTCTACAGTACATTCCAGTTCATCCAAGTGACCTGGGGAGACATTCAAAAGTTTTGACTAACTGGACAATTATATAAATGGAAGTAGTATTAACTAGCATAGGACTACACTGGGAACACACTGTGTATTCAGATTTTCAGATAATGGGAATTTGAATAATTAAAAGTATGCCAAATTTACATGTAGTCCACTTTTGTCACTGGCAAACTGAATTGAAACTGTATGCTTTATCGATTATGAAACTGTTGTCTTTATTATTAAAATTATTGATAGAGACCATAGACTGTAGGAGTTTACCTATTCTGGCTTTTTAACATCATATTGTCATTTTACATAATTTTGTAATTGATATTAATACAAAACCTTGTCGGGGAAAAGAAGACCACCTCTGTGATTTGATCAGACAGCCTGAGGCACCTTTATTGATTATACACTTGTGCACAAGTGGAGGCCAGCGTGTCCTCATGCAAGGCTTAAGCTGACCTCCTGAATATGAATATGTCTTTGCTTATATAGCCTAAAACCGCACATTAACATATTTCATTAAGTCATTGGTTATACCTTATTTGGTTAATCATATGGCTTACATTACACAAACAATTAATTAATTGCCTTATTTGGTACATAAACCCCTATAACCCCCCAAATATGCAAGCACAACATGTTTCATTTCCGTACAGATAGTCCCCTGATAGTCAGGCGGCCTTGACTATTCAGACACCCCTACTTGCGGTTACATTTGGCAGACTAAATAGGCCTATTTAGGGTCCTTGTGACCTGTGTCTAGTTCCCCAATTCCGGCCAGATGGTTTACATGCTGATAAATCATTTTATAGTTTGCTAATATGGCACTATGGCATTTATCTCTATTAAAAGATGAGTTAAGCAGGCTGTCAGGACATTAGATTTGGGTTGTTAGGGAAATTCCATACAGGCCTCCTCAACGTGGTAATAATTGTTAGTAGGAATAATAGACTAGGGGGGTTTTTCCCCGACAACTCCCTCCTTTTTGATGCCTAATTATTCACATTATACAGCATCAAATTCCTCCTCAGGGATATTCGGCAAACTTGGATTCATTGAGCAGGGATTTTCCATTATTTCGAGGGTTTCATAATTCTCCTCCTGTGGGGTACAAGCAAGATTTAAAGAGTTATAATAATGTATTTCGGGAGGAACGACATCTCTTAGAGGATGAAGGGCTAGTGATTGGGGCAGGGGCGGAGGGTTAGATTTTGAACAGAGGCATGTAGGGCAACAGGCTTTACAACAACGGTAACACCAATGCAAGGTCCCCAGTACCAGAAGTATCCCAATTCCCGCAAGAACCCAGATATACCACGGACGTTTGGCAGGGTGTAAAATTTTGGTGAGCTGGCACACAATATCTGTTTGTACACAGAGGGAAGAAACCAAATGAGCGGTCTGGAAAGCATTGAAACTATCCTGATATATAGCCTCAATGTAATGGATCTGTTTCTGTAACTGGGAAATGGATTGGACTTCTGGTAAAAGAGACGATAACACATTGAACTGATCAACTACTAAGGATGCCCAATCGAAGGGAACTTGGAACTGTAGGGAACTGTGATATGTCTTACTTACTGGCCAATAGAGAGCATGGATGCCGGAAGCTGTTTTTATATGAAAGGCTACATCATGCCCCCCAGAGGAATTCACATGAACACAACTATCATTTGCTTCGAAAAAGGTTTGGGAAGCAAGGTTTTGGAGGAGGCCCTTGCCCTCCCAGCAAACACGGTGATGGACAGTGACAACTTCTCCGGGCTGCAATTGTCGAATACATTGGAGCTGCGGGCGCTGTAAGGGCCAGTAAGTCCAAAGATTACCTAATCCCATCCATAAATCTGGGGTTATGGCCGGGGCACTGACTAAGAAACGTTTAGAGCCATGAGGAGGTTTAATTTCCCAAACGTCTCTATGGAGTACCCAGTACCACAGACAACCACCCCATGGGCCCGGAAGAATGCGATATGCAGGCGCCCATATTCCTTTCACAGGTCCGTACGCCTGGAAGGAACACTGCGAGAGCCAACACTTCCAGCCAGAGAATTTCCAAGTGTGTCTCCATGGCCACAAATCGGGTGGTATACCTGAAGCGTTAGTAAGGGCAGTGGGCCAAGTCTGGTGGTCTAAGTCCTCCTTTATGGAGGCGAGGTTAACATTAAGAAAATCTTGTATCTCGGAACACACGTGGTCCCACTGCAATGCCTTTCCTGACGCGGTGGTCTGTAGGATCATCTGTCTAAGCAGATCCTGGGTAACTGCACTTAGAGTAGAGATCACATATAATTCTCCCACTCCGGCCTTGAAGTCGATCATCTGTGCCCCAGACATAAACCCTGCAGCCTGTTCCAACTGCCCTAGTCTACCTCATGTTGTTGTGACTTTAAAATGGTCCAGGCTGAAGCAGCTGTGTTGGCTCCTAACACCAGAGTATCAGCAATGTCTCTTTTTATTTTATGGGACTTACTCCACGTTTGTTGTTGCATTAAACGAATGGCAGCTCCTTTAGAGCAGTTGGGATAGGTGGCTGCAATTTGAAAATGGGTCAAGGGAAGAGAAAATTTAATTATACCAAGTGTGGCGTTTAATATGGTCCACTTAAATCCCGACAGGTCGGGTTCATCTTTTGATTCATACCATAATCTGTGTTCCTCAACTTGGATACCCTGTTTGGTTAGTGAAATATTAATGGAGTGAGATGGTGTATACTGTATAAGAGTGCATGTGATATTCTTTTCAAGCCACTCACACACAATAACGGGAACCCACACCTTGCACCCCAGCATTAGAGCCCCTCACAAAGGCTTGCCAGCTGGTGAAGCATCACAGTCACAACAAACTCGTTCAGGCTGAGCTGTGGGGCTTGCTTTCGAGACACTCCCGGTCACGAGCTTTCGCTTCGCAGGAGGTTCGGGGCTTCTTCCCACAGCTTTCACTCACTCCAGCCGCTTGGCCTTCACACGATAATACAGACACCATTTTGACACAAAATCCTGGGTGTACCCCATCCTTATTGGACAGGCCTACCCCAGGGAGCCGGCTATCGGGAACGGGAACTGCAAGACTCTAGTGGTAATAATTGTTAGTAGGAATAATAGACTGGGGGGGGTTTCCCCGACAACCTCAAGTTTGCATATGGTCAGTAAAATCTGTAGTTTATTTGTATAAAATGGTGTCTCAATAACTTATTACACAAACCTTTTTGCATATTTGAATGATAAGAAAAAGGCCTTCAGCATTCCAAATTTGTATGACTACAGTACTTCATAACTACTCCTGAGGAAAATTATATTCTTTAAGTTGTTCTTCCTGATACACCACAATAATGTTTTCATTTCTCCTATTCCATCATTCTGTGCTTACAGGCTAAGCTTCCATTTCTGTGTCATTTAAGGTAATGATAAAACTCCTCTTTGATTTCATTTGGATCAGGATTGGCCCAAAGTGTGTGTGAGGGAGAAAGATAAGATTGAAGGACTTTGACACTAATTCATGAATCAACAGGATGGCTCACATTAGTAGTGTTTTCAGTATTAGGCCTCTACTTTGAATCAAACACTGCACACACTTAACATATAAGTAACTTGACTAATGTGATTAGTCCAGTTGAGTTTAATGTTACTTTCTATTCTGCAACTACTCAAAGTTCAACAAGTATGTTACAGTCTTATTTTCTTCTTTGTAGAGGAACACTTTATAAGAAATAATGCCAGGCTAAAAAGCATAAATATTACTGATGATTCACAAGATTATCTTGGATTTTCTTTCAAACTTGTAGCTACGTCCAGAGATTTTCTGTTACAGCATTACCATTCCTTTATCTGCAGCATCATAAGTGCATAGGCTACTGGCCAAGATTTAAAAAATGGCTACCTATAATTATATTCAAGTTCACAGTTAATTTTAAGCACTTGAGTTTTTAAAATCTTGGTTTTGGAAGAAAAAATGCTGCAGGCCTGATTCGCCATTGCATGTAGCAGTGACTGTCCTTTTAAGGAAGCAAGGACTTATGGTCAGTCAACATCTATTCTATTGTGTCCTCCTTAAAGTCGTGGTCCTTTTTAGAGTGGATGAAGAGCTTGGAAAGACACAGAAGAACAGTTGCGAAGCTCTTGAAAAGGCTTGGGAAGGAAGCAGCTGGGGAAGCTGCTGGAGGACCAGCCTGAGAGTCCAGAAATCACAAATTCAAGAGGGAGGCCTGTGCAAGGGAGACCTAGAAGGAGGGCTGACAGCTGAGCAGGACCTAGAAGGAGGGCTGACAGCTGTGCATAGCAAAGATGCTTGGAGCCAGACAGACATCCAGGGGAAGAGACTGTGACGAATGGGAGACAAGGGACCAAATACTTTACTGTGGGTTTGATTTTATTTTGGGTTTATTTTTATGTTGATAAACCATTCCCCAAGAAGGAGGTTTGTGATTGAATATAAGCCTATGTATTATTTCAGGGACCCTGTAAAAGGAGAAATCAAGGAAAGGCACCACAGAGCTATATTAGACCACCAGGGGGCACTGCATAATAGGCATGCTCTTTTATATAGAAGTTTTACTTCTATGTAACCCCACTGATCACCTCTGATAGCAGGTCTTATAGAGGCATAAAATTTGTAAAAATCACCAGCTCAGGCAAAAATGCCCTAAACCACCATTGTTACAAACACCAACATGTGCAACTTCTGCATATTTAGTGCCCATACACTTGTTTTCACACATATATGGTGTGACAAATTTCCTCCTCTACCTTTGTGGGTCCTGTGCTTATTGGTGGATTTGCTCACCTCACAGATTCACCCTGTGGGTTGGGAAACAGCCCAGACACCTTCTCCTCTGGTAGAAACCACAGTCCAGGTCAGTTTCTCCTGTGTTTGATCAGGAGTTGGGAGGATTGCGGGGAACCCAGGCCTGCCGCCTACTCCGGGTTCCAACCCAGGGCCCTGTGGACTGCAGCTGTCTAGAGTGCCTCCTGGTACAGTACGCAACAGCTACAACTCCCTGGGCTACTTCCTCATGGCCTCCTCTCAACACCTTCTTTGTCGTCACCACTGGACCTTCCTCCTGATGTCTGATCATGCTTTTACTTCTCAGCCCTCCAGCAGTATGCCTACTCACTCTCAGCTTCTTGCACAACTCTTGCTCCCAGTTTCTCACACACACTTCCTCTCCTCTGGCTCTCTCTGGCCTGACTGGAGTGAGCCCTTTTATAGCATCAGAGAGACCTTAATTAGAGTCAGGTGTTTAACAACCTCACCCGACTCTTAGCAGGTTAATTGGAGTCAGGTGTTCTCATTAGCCTGGAGCGGCTCCTGCTCTGGTCACTCAGGAAAGAGAAAACTGCTTATCCAGTGGCCAGTATATCTCCCTTCTACTACTCTGCTGTTCCCAGCTGGCCTGGGTGTATCACAATGGACACACATGAAAACTGATATGTGAATGCACACACACCTCTGGACTTTTACACAGTAGACTAGAAAACAGATGGTACATGTCCACTCACTGTACCATGCACTGTACCTCTCTGAAGCTACTTTCTTCTCCAGAATAAATTTAATGAAAATTGAAAGCCATTAGCCTTTATGGTTGTGGAACAAAACTCAAATATTTGACACACTATAACTGATGCAGACCTTAAGGTGGCTATAGCAGACCTTAAGGTGGCTATCCTGCAGCAAAAAAACTTCAGGACCAGACTTCAAAGAGAAACTGCTGAGCTTCAGTTCATTTGCAAATTTGACACTATCAGCTCTGGACTCAACAAAGACTGTGAATGGCTTGCCAATTACAGAACCAGTTTCTCCTCCCTTGGTTTTCACACCTCTACTGCTAGAACAGGGCCTCACCCTCCCTGACTGAACTAACCTCGTTATCTCTAGCTTGCTTGCTAGCATATATATACCTGCCCCTGGAAATTTCCACTACCTGCGTCTGACGAAGTGGGTATTCACCCACGAAAGCTCACGCTCCAAAACGTCTGTTAGTCTATAAGGTGCCACAGGATTCTCTGCTGCTGATGCAGAGATGTCTGTGTGAGTCCTCAGAACTATTATTCCAGGCTTTCTGCCAAGTGTGAACTGCCCCATTTATTTCAGTGAGGTATTGACACCTAAATTATTATCACTGGCTATCTGTAAGAAAGGTGACGGGGGATCTCAGATACAATTTACTGTACCCAATGTCTCATTTTGGTGCCACAAGTGGATGGTATTTGGGAAATATCTCTCTTTTTTCCCAGTCAAGAAGGAGACAAGGCCAAGAAACCTAGCAGATTGAGCCGCACAAAGAGGAAACAAGCTCAGTAGCCCGGTGGAGCTGAGAGAGCTTGCAATCATATTTTGCATTTACACACAATTTACTGTGCACAGTCTCATTTTGATGATTCACATGGATGTGATGTGTTCATAGGTGGCAGTTGAAGTAGTACACCACTTTTCCCCCTACTCATGTATGAACACATTACGCTGATCACTCCCTCTCACAGCCTTCTGCACTGACATACAACTCTGTCTCACATGAACCACGCAGCCACACCTCTCAGTGTTCACATCCCACACTCCATCACATCCTACCCACTCAGTCATCATTCTATTTACTTTACATAAATTTACATAAGAACAGCCATAGGGGTCAGACCCATAGTCCACCTAGCCTCGTATCCTCTCTTCTGATAGGGGCTAATCCGAGGTGCCTCAGAGGGAATGAAGAGAACAGGTAATCATCAACTCATACATCCCCTGTCACCCATTCCCAGTTTCTGGCAAACAGAGGCTAAGAACACCATTCCTGCCTCTCCGGGCTAATAGCCATTGATGAACCTATCTTCCATGAACTTACCTAGTTCTTTTTTGAACCTGTTAGTGCCTTGGCCTTGACAACATCCTCTGGCAAGGATTTCCACAAGTTGACTGCATTCAGCATCCTCTGATTCACAGATTCTTTCTCACACACCGACTTAATCAGTTCTTTTCTCCTCTACACACAGTTAATTGATTCCACTTTCCCTGCCCCACCAAATCTACCGTCTCTGCATCATATTTTCCAAGTTGTAGCAGCTGTCTCATCCCTTGTCTCCCAGTCAGATTTCAAGCCATCTCCTGACTGCAGGTGCCCCACTTGTTCACTGGATACTTCATTTGCAGGACCAGTTCTTGTGTAAAGACCAAAGGATTGACTAAGCATGCTCAGTTGGATAGGTAAAGAGGCCATCCCAGCTGCTGAGCTCTGTCACCTTACTGAAGGAAGATAAGGAGTCTTCTCTATGAATGGGGAAGTGACCAGTGGAGCTGGGCACAATGACGAGATTTGGACTTGCATCAAGAGTAGTCAGCAGGGGAGCAGAGCACTTTTTTTTTTTACCTTGCCTCAGCTGACCAAGGGGTAAGGAAGGGAAGACGGTCAGCTGTGGGAGTGGGGAGGAGCTGCTGATCTTCACTTGCACTCCCAAATGTCCCAGCAAAGGGAGAGCCAGATGCCCATCGTATTCAGCAGAGGCTCTTGTATGCAGCTGTTCCTTTCCTTGTTTTGTTTGCTGAAATGATGTAGACTGAGTAGGCTTGAGACTGTAAGAACAACATCTGCTATCACATGGTCCAGCAGCTGCATTATCTGTTATATTGACTTAAAGTTTTTCTTCATGAACATAAAACTAAAAATTTAACGTTTTTTTCAAAAATGGAAACTAGATTCTGCTAAAGTTGATGATGGTGTTGATCATAATTATTTCTTGTCCCAGCTGAGTGAGCAACTGGGATTATGTAAGGTTATTCATAAAGCAAGACTGAGGTCCACATCCTGTAACCCTTACTCATAACAGTACTTCTATCTATTACTGGGTGAAAATTTTCAATCAAATACTTCTTATTTGATGACCAATGTGACATTGGGGAACTAAAATTATTCACTAAGTCAGGCCAAATAGTTTCAGATGCACAAAAAATGAAGTTTTTCTCAGCTAACTAAAGAGTAATGATGTTTAGAATCCTGTGCACATCTGTTTGTTTGCTCTCATTCTCACATACCCCTGAGGGGGTACACTGTAAACCAGTAGGCTCACACTTTTGGTGGAATTCTGGGAAACATGAAAGAGGTACTGGGGAACCTTGGCAGAGAGGGCACTAGTTTCAGGGCCTAGGCAATAGAGTCCATGAGGTCCAAACTGCTAAGAGGGATATCAGACATGAGGTCTGTACCTGGAGTGCCTGCCAAGAGGTCCAAAACCAGGCACGCTGCCTAAACTGTACCCAACACCAAACTAAGGGCATATAGGATTTAGTTTTTGGATTCCTTCACTGCAGTCTGGAAAGTGTCCATCAGATTTGTGAGAGAGGGTCGGAGGAAGTGCAGTTAGAGGTTGTGTTGACTTTTCTCTTGTATTTGCAATGAATGCTGGGAGAGAATAAGAGGATCTAGGTCTATCTTCTCTAGCTTGTCACTCCTCCCCAGGCATGGATCCATAGAGAGTCTTATGTGAGGTTTGGAAACAGAGCAGAGGATGATTAGGCTCACCCTCTTGTGCCCAGGAAGGCAGATTTCTGCAGGCAAAGTACTCTTCCTGTGTGAGTTAAAAAGACACTATCTGGCCTTCAGTTTTGCAGATTAAGACTTTGCTAAACACTGCAGCTAAAATGTTGATAAAATGAGTGCAGGAAACATGGGAAACATCCCAAACTGCACTTTTGTACTTGTGCTGTTTTTACTGCTGCCCCAAGATTCCCTAGTGTGCTTTATGTGAACTTGAAAAGGCACTCAAGTATAGTTCTTATATAGCAAATTGATACCCTGCATCTAGTCACCCATTCATTAACATAATGGAAATGTGAATCAAAGTAGAACATAGATATCTAGTAAAAAAGAAATTGATAATTAAAGCCTCCAGGGGGTTAAACTATAATGTATCTGAATTACAATGTAGACTTTGACTTTCTGCTAAGAACTGGCTTGGAATCTATCTATTAAAATATTATCAGGAGATTACTCTGTCGGAACCAGAGAAGAATAAAAGATGTGAGCACACAATATTACCGCCTTTTAATTTAAGGATAATTTAATTCTATTATATTTCACGTTTTAAAAAAGTTTTAATAATGTTTAGTCATGCCAAAATGTTATAAATGAGATAGTTTTCTTTAATAGAGACCTTGAGGCCTGGATATTATATGCTTAGTCCTCAGCAAAACTAAGTTTTTATTAGAGAATATGAGGTCATTCATAAAAGAACTACACCTGTAAATCCAAAAATATCCAAGCCACATACTCTGTCACCTTTCAGATTATACTTGGAAAAAAGTGTTGTGTCTGTCATAGGTTTACATAGGTACACTTAACCAAGGCAGTCATTGCTTGTTAGAGGAAACTAAAAAGTGTAAGTTTGGAGCATACATCATGAGTAGCACAGATTTCAGCATATACACATACATGAATCTTTAGATTCAATGCCTGATAGAAATGAGAAATAGAAAATAACATATTAAACAGGCCAATTTCATATCAAGTATGCGTTAAAAGTGTACTTATTATAGTGGGAACCTGTTTGCACTCATTATTGCTAGCTATCAAGCTGTTTGAATTATAATCTGACCCTTCTCATTTGATCAAAATTTTATGAATGCATACTATTAAATAATACTTTGCATGTTTGGTCTCTGCTTGAAGGCTGTCATTTAAAAAAAATGTTTTGGAGTTTGAGTAAAATTCCCTCAGCCGGTTATAAAATGGTGACTCTACAGAAATACATTTTCCTTTGGGGAGAGGGAAGGAGCAACATGGAACTAGATTCACAAAGGGATTTAAGCACCTAAATCCAACATTTAGATGTTATTGACAACCTCAAACCACCATTCAGCTCTCGCCTAACCCTCTAAGCACCTAAATTCTCATAGGCAGCTAAGTGTCCACCAGTGGTCATACACAAAGTCCTGACATTCCAGGCTGATCCGTGCTTAACTTGTACCTGACCCTTGGAGGGATACTCAAACTAGACATTCCCTGCCAATCTAGTCTTCAAGGTCAGATCTGGTAGGCCTGCACAGAGCTTGCCTGACTGACATAAGACATCTGCATAGACCAGCGAGCAGGATTTTTTCAGGTTGTCTGGTGTATTTGCATTCCCCGCCCCTTGCCTGAATATTCAATAGCCCAGTGGTTAGTGAACTCATTTGGGAGATAGGACACCTGCATTCAAATCCCTGCTTCAAATCAGACAGAAATGGGATTTGAAAACAGGTCTCCCACAGTTCAGGAGACTGTTGTATCCACCTGGGTGATGATTATAATGAGATTGGGCAGAGAGATGTTTTTCTCTCTCTGATTTTTCAGTAGAAAGAACTGACTTGGCTTACACATCTAACTTCAGGAGAGAGTTCACAGCTGAGAAACCAGAGTGGAGATTAGTGTCTAAATCAGCCCATAGTGCCTTGTCTTAACAAAATATGTGTGTGTGTGTGTGTGTGTGTGTGTGTGTGTGTGTGTGTGTGTGTGTGTGTGAGAGAGAGAGAGAGAGAGAGAGAGAGAGGGACAGGAGTTGCTGCCTATAATTTGTATAGGATGGGAACTGAGTGATTCAGAGAACACAAAAAGTCAAAAAGTATATTTCTACATAAACTAAATATATAAAATCACTTTTAATATCAGGAGAAAATCATAGGCATGAGGGGAAGAATCACAGATGCTATGCTGTGAGGATTTCACTTGTGCTGGCACCTCACTGCTCCCCCAGTATCTACCTTCTTCCATTGAAAAGATTTAGACATTGCAATTTAAACTAGTAGAAGGGTATGTCTACACTACGGTATTATTCCGATTTTACCGGTTTTGTAAAACAGATTGTATAAAGTCGAGTGCACGCGGCCACACTAAGCACATTTATTTGGCGGTGTGCGTCCATGTACCAAGGCTAGCATCGTTTTCCGGAGCGTTGCATTGTAGGTAGCTATCCCGTAGCTATCCCATAGTTCCCGCAGTCTCCCTCGCCCATTTGAATTCTGGGTTGAGATCCCAATGCAAAAACAGTGTTGCGGGTGATTCTGGGTAAATGTCATCACTCAATCCTTCCTCCGTGAAAGCAATGGCAGACAATCATTTCACGCCCTTTTTCCCTGGATTGCCCTGACAGACACCATAGCATGGCAACCATGGAGCCCATTTTGCCTTTTGTCACTGTCACCATATGTGTAGTGGATGCTGCTGACAGATGTGGTACTGAGAGCTACACAGCAACATTCATTTGCCTTTGCAGGTAGCAGAGACGGTTACCATCCCTATTGCACCGTCTACCATGCCATTGTAAATTGGCGATGAGATGATGGTTATCAGTCGTATTGTACCCTCTCCTGCCTGGCTGGCCTCGCTGAGGTTGGCCGGGGGTGCATGGACAAAAATGGGAATGACTCCCCGGGTCATTCCCTTCTTTATGTTTTGTCTAAAAATAGATTCAGTCCTGCCTAGAATATGGGGCAAGTGTACTAGAGATTTGCGGCCACACTAACCCTAATCCGACATGGCAATACCAATTTCAGTACTACTCTTCTCATTGGGGAAGAGTACAGAAATCGGTTTAAAAAGCCCTTTATATCGATATATAGAGGGCCTCATTGTGTGGACGGGTGCAGGGTTAAATCAGTTTAACGCTCCTAAATTCAGTTTAAACGCATAGCGTAGACCAGGTCAAAAGCTATGCTCGGGAACACACAGCAGTATAATTCATGAAAAGCTTTTTGTAAGGTTATGTTTTTCTGCTTTGTTGAAATTTAATTTTTTGAAAAGTTTCAATCAGCTCAAAAGCTAATTTAAAACTGAAGTAAAGTCAGCATGAACTTTGAGGGAGTTATAAAAAGAATCAAATTTTGATGAAAAATCTCATAAAAAAGTTTGACCGTCTCTTCATAACAGTAATCCATACGGGTAAGGTGTAAATGTCAAAACATAATTGAAATTATTTAAACACTAACATTATTTAGCAGAGGCAGCTTCTTCCCAAATACTGAACTGCCCATTCAACATGTTCTGGAAACTGCTGCCCAGAATGAAATGCAACATCACAGAACAGTCACACCAGAGCCCTTTAGAGATACACTTGCCCCTCTACTGCATGCCAATATCCCTCTTATATGGAGCCTAAAAGTGACGAGGCCTTTTTGCATTCATTGCAAAGTTGTTTAATTTGCTGTCTTTTTCTATATTACCACTTCCTGGCATTCTAAATCCCATTGACTGTGTTATTCAATTAGATTGTATTTTTTCCAAGTTATATTTAAATGTGTTATATTTGGCTTGTATTTCTAATCTTACATTCTTTGTATTTCTAGGTGTTCAGAACTTCCCTAGTTGAGAATCAGATATGAAATATGTTATAATATGTTTTACTTCCTCTTTCACATGATAAATGATGACAAATAAAGTAGATCACTCTAGTATCTCTTAGGTATTCCTTACAAGTATTTTCCTCTATGCCAATTTAAACAGAGAGCATCTCATTGCCATTTCTATCTCAATTTATGTGTACTTACAATACCCCATATGACACTCTCTCAGCAATTACTTTTGAAATAATCGGACAGTTGGCAAACACTCGTGATTTTCTTTAGTAGAGGAAATATAGCAGAGTACAGAGATGTACTGTACTTTGTTAGAAATCACATTAATACCCAACCAGGCAATAAATTGAGGATTTAAAATCAATACAGAATGATATGTCCACACTACTGCTTAGGTTGGTATAACTTATGTCTCTCTCAATGTGAACAAGCCCTGGTCCACGCTACAATTTTAGATCAAATTTAGCAGCATTACCTTGATTTAAACCTGGACCCATCCACACAACGAAGCCCTTTTTTTTTTTGACTTAAAGGGCTCTTTAAATCGATTTCTTTACTCCACCTCCGACGAGGGGATTAGCGCTGAAATCGGCCTTTCTGGGTCAAATTTGAGGTAGTGTGGACGCAATTTGACGGTATTGCCCTCCAGGAGCTATCCCAGAGTGCTCCATTGTGACCTCTCTGGACAGCGCTCTCAACTCAGATCGACTGGCCAGGTAGACAGGAAAAGGCGCATGAACTTTTGAATTTAATTTCCTGTTTGGACAGCGTGGTGACCTGATCAGCAGAAGTGACCATGCTGAGCTCATGCAGAGCTCAGCAGCATGATGTGCACATTGCCAGGGCACATTGCCCAGCCCGTACTTTGTGAGAAGTCTATGTCCATGTCTATGTCCTCATGACTCTCGCCACTCCGCTGCCGTCGCCTTCTCTCCTGGTTTTGATTTTGCAGCTTCTGGTTCTGTGCTGAAAAAAAGGTGTGAAACAATTGTCTGCCATTGCTCTGATGGAGGGAGAGGTGACTGATGACATGGCTTACGGGGAATTAAAATAACAAAAAGGATGGCTTTGCATCAAGGAGAAACACAAATAACTGTCATACAGAATGGTCCCCTCGAGGATTGAACTCAAAACCCTGGGTTTAGCAGGCCATTGATTTCACAAAACAAATCAGGTCAATTTCTTGTTTTGATTCACTTTATCTCTCTCTTACACCTTAGGCTGGCAACAGATGGTGCAATATGACTGCTAGCCATCATCATCTCCTGGGTGCTCACCAGAAGATGGTGCAGTACAATTGCTAGCCATTGTCATCTCCTGGGTGCTTGGCAGAAGGTTGAAATGACCTGGCTGAGAGTCACTCCCATGTCTGCCCAGGCGCCCCTGACCAACCTCACCAAGGTCAGCTAAAAGAGCACCCAGGAGTACGACGACGATGGCTACCAATCATAATGCACCGTCTGCTGCCAAAAGGCAATGAGCTACTGCTGTGTAGCAATGCAGTCCCATGTCTGCCAGCACCCAGGAGACGTACGATGACGGTGGGCTGAGCAGGCTCCATGCTTTCCAGGGTATGGCGTCTGCTCAGGTACCCCAGGAAAAAAGGCACAAAATGATTGTCTGCCGTTGCTTTCACGGAGGGAGGGAGGGAGGGAGGGAGGGAGAGGGGGTCCTGACAACATGTACCCAGAACCACCAGCAACACTGTTTTTGCCTGATCAGGCACTGGGATCTCAACCCAGAATTCCAATGGGCAGCAGAGACCATGGGAACTATGGGATAGCTACCCGCAGTGCAATGCTCCAGAAGTCGATGCTAGCCTCGGTACTGAGGACGCAGTCCGCTGACTTAATGCATTTAGAGCATTTTGTATGGGGACATGCACAATCGACTGCATAAAAACTATTTCTCAAAAACGACTTCTATAAATTCAACCTAATTTCGTAGTGTAGACAAACCCTAAGCCATCCCCCCCTGAGCTACATAAGTTATACTGACGACGCACCAGTGTGGACAGCGCTATTTCAACAGGAGAGCTTCACTCACCAACATAGTGACCACCGCTTGCAGGAGCTGGAGTAATGAAATAGATAGGTGAGCTCTCCTCTCACCTTAGAGTATCTGTATTAGCAGCACCACTGTAAGCTGTAGTGTAGCTTTAGAGAGGAGGATTAACAGGAGCTTGAGAGGTGAATTCATCCACAGGGATCTGGAGAAGTGTTAAGTAGGTCAATTAATAGATTCACCTGGAAGGAGTCAGATTTCTTTAAAAGGACTGACAAAGGTAACCTAGAGAGAGAACCTGGAGATAGGCAGCTGTGAGTTCTCTGAAAATTGCCTGATAGAAGTCAGGAGAGAGGAGAAAGTTCCAGGGGATTCACTCTAACTAGAGGCAAGCTTCCAGGGAGGTAGCAATGGGATGCTGGTGCTCAGCTGAGGAGCAAAGTGTTCTGGAAGACTGCTGAAGGACTAAAGTTCAAGCCTGGGAGGGGTGAACATGCCTTAAATTCGTACTTTTTGGCTTGGGATTTGTTGGAGAACTCCAGGGGCATTCTGTAAGGCATGGCCCTATAGGATAGGTGAGAGTGAGATGTTGGGGAACACGAGGAAGGTAGGTATCGAGTTAACCTGGGAAGGGGCTGAGAGGGAAAGTCCTGCCGATGAGCTGATGTAGAAAGAAACTCAAGGAGGAAGGAGGGAGCCTGAGAGACTTTGCCTGCTTATTAGGGGACCCTGGAATGGAACTAAGAGAACAGGTAGGGCCTGGGTTTCCCCATTAACCACCTAAAAAGGTGATGTGAATATTCTAGAGACCAGGGATGGCAGGACTAATGAGTTGGGACTTGGGTCAAAGTCTTAGATTGAGGCCATGAGCCTATTGTTTGTTGGAGTTCTGGTTACCTCAGAAGGGGGGAGGGGAACTATAAGTGACCTGGCTGGAGGGATGAATTACAAGAGGGGAATGTCATCAAGAGCAGCTAGAGAGAGAGCTCCTGCTATGTCACGCCCAGCCATGATGCACTAAGGGTGAGTCTTCTATGCCAGAACAACTCCCAAAGCTGAAACTCCGTTTTTTTTTCTTTCTAAAAATGTATCAATCCCAAAGGCTGAAAAAAAACAGTAGATCTTCCAGTTAATGGCAAAACATGCAAATCACCCTTTTTCTTTTACCTGTGGGTTTTGTCTAACCAAAATAGACAAGTACTGTAAATTAAGTCTAATTTTCAAACACCTTGAATATCAGTAGAGCTTTGAATGAATAACCAAACATATTTTGTGTCATTTTAGCAGCCCTCATATAAAATGTTTGTTTAACTTTGCTTTTCCCATGGCATTATGTGCCTATTGAACTCATAAGCTTTTGCTAATAACTTTTGTTTTTTCTTAGACCTTAAGTATGTAAAATCCAGTTGTAATTGGTGGTTTTAATGAAAACATCTATATCTGTGTATATTCTCATCTATTGAAATTCTGAAACCACTAACATCACCGTGATACGAGTCTACAATCAGATGGAGGGTTGGAAGTGGGGTACCATTTATTTTTCAGGTATAGTTAAAGTGATACTGTTTTTTTAGCGTAGATAAGCCCTTGGGGATCACTTCAGTGCAGGGGCTCATTTCACTTCATGAAAATAGCGCAAATGCTACTCTCTATCAACCAACCAACAAATGTTATTAATATGAGTTCACTTTGAGATGGGAGGATATCATTCTAGTCCACCTTAACTTTTAACTTAAAGACTTAGAAATCTATGTTTTTGTGTGAACTTCTTTACTCTTTAAAATATTAAATTAGAACCTCTGTTTCTTCCTAATACTGTGTAATACTCTTCCTTTGGGGGAGAGGGGAGAAGGGATATTTTTTTTTTTACTACAAGTTATTAATGTGCATGCCTTATATTTTAAAAGAAATCAGAAATGGCTTTTAAGCCATTTAGCTTGTCTCCACTCTCAAAGAAAGGTAGAGTGTATCAGCTGTGGGCTTCCTCTTCATTCGCTGCAGTTGTCTGGTAAAAAGAAACCATACTGCCAAGGAACCAAGAGAATGAAGAACAGCATTATTGGTCGGCACACTTTACAATACCTAGGTTTGTAGCTGACCTTAATAGGGCCAAACTTGCTTCCATTATTACCTTTATTTCTCACCTACTCCTCCAGTTCAGTGGCATCTCTCTCACAACTTCAATGTTCTCCAGTGGTCCTACACCTGAGACTCTCTGACAACCATATACACTAGTCCAAACATCTTCTCTTTATTCTTTCTCAGAATCCATCATAAAACCTGACAACTTGGATTTTTTGGAGAAAAAAAATTGAGACAAAACCATTTTAAGACCAATAGGGAAATGGTGAATTGAGTCTGAGTAGCTTGACAAGTGTGCTAACCTTACAAATATTTTACAGCTATCCTTGAAATAAACAATATAATTGGATGGCCAGTGTCATTGTCTTTCTTCCATCCACAGAACTTCAAATAATAAAATCACTTATGTGTACACATACCTGAATTCTGATGTAATCAGGATTTATTTCCTAAAGGAGCCTAAAGGAGTTAATCAGATCTTACTGAATTTTAATGAAAATGAGTGTCTAACTCCCTTAGGCTCCTTCAAAAACTTTGTTTTCTTAATCAGAAGTACAATAACTAGGAAAAGATGTCACTATAAAAATACTACCTAATCTAAACCAATATTAAGAGATGATGCTAAGTAGTTGAATTATCTAGAATAAGGCCAGGTCTACACTGCGACTTTAAATCGGTTTAATGGCCGATATACCGATTTAACGCTGTATCCGTTCACACGACGTCGTCATTAATATCGAGTTAAACGGCTCCTTAAATGGAGTTTCCGGAACCCTCCAAACGAGAGGAGTAGCGCTAAATCGATAGTGATAACTCGGATTAGGGTTCATGTGGACGGAAATCGACGTTATTGGCCTCCGGCGGCATCCCAGAGTGCAGCACTGACCGCTCTGGACAGCAACTGAACTCGGATGCAGCGGGCAGGTAACAGGAAAAGCCCCACGAACTTTTGAATTACATTTCCTGCTTGCCCAGCGTGGAGCTCTGATCAGCATGGCTGGCGATGCAGTTTGAAATCGAAAAAGACTCCAGCATAGACCGTACGGGAGATACTAGGTCTGATCGCTGTATAGGGAGACAAAACTGTTGTATCCAGCTCCGTTACAGAACACGAAATGCCAAAGCGTTTGAATAAAAAACTCCAGGATACACAGCGCTGTGTGACAAGCGTAACGGGAAGCCAGAGACTCAAATGGACGCCATGAAGGAGGGGAGGGGGTACTGAGGACTCCAGCTATCCCACAGTCCACAGCAGTCTCTGAAAATTATTTGCATTCTTGGCTGAGCTCCCATTGTCTGTAGGTTCAAACACAGTGTCTGGCGTGGTTCAGGGAACAGCTCCTCAGTTTATTCCCCCACCCCACGTGAAAAAAAAAGGGAAAGATTGCTGTGCTATGGCGTTTGCTCAATGCACCCACGAAAAAGGCGCAAAGGGTTGTCTGCTGCCTTCACAAAGGGAGGGGTGAGGCTGTACCCAGCACCACCCGGGGCAGTGTTTTCTGCCCATCAGGCACTGTGCTCTCAACACGGAAGTGGGAACTATGGGAGCTGAGGAACAGCTACCCACAGTGCACGCTCCTGAATAGATGGTAGCTTTGGACCATGGACGCAAACAATATCGAGTTTTCGGATCCCACTGTGGACGCGCTAAACCGATTTTATTAGATCTGTTTTGTAATATCGGTTTAAGCTAATTCGAAATAATCGTGCAGTGTAGACGTACCCTAACTGTCTATTCTTTCACACAGTCATTAGGCTTTCTTATTCAGCTTCGTAAATTGAGGGGGAAATGACTTCAATACATGAGAAACTTTTGTGCTATTTCTGAACCATACAAAGTGACTTGTGTATTTTTTTCAAAAGCAAGCACATTATTTAAGTCAGCAAAACACCAATCAGTGCCAGTAGAAGATTATAAAACAGAATATGAGAGCTTCTGATAAAGCTTCTATTGAGTTGAAAGAGACTAAGTCTTGTTTAATCATTTCTTCAAAATGTTCTTATAAATGATTTCACTACCTGTGTGTATATCTGTAGAGCCTCCAAATCTCCTCTGAATGTTTTGTTCTTTTCTGTCCATGTTATTACACGTTATTTCAAGTGCTGCAGGAAAGTACATCCAAGACATTTCAGTGGAAGTATTACAAAGATGGAAAAAATTCCAAATCTCATTTATTGCTGAGTTTTAATTCTACCTTTGCCATTTATAGGGCTTCTTTGTATGTCCACATGTTGGGGAAATTAGAAATCTCATATTTACTGTGTTTGATGTAATTCTAAGTACCTTATTATTTGCATAAAAAGTGGATTTTAGAAATGTGGGAGGCACGAAAAAGAATAAAGCATAGCAAATTAAAGATGAATAAAGATAAGTTTTTGGATTCTTAGGTCAGCTTTGTCTTTAGGCATAAATGCACTGGATTAGTCTAAGTTTGCAGTGTCTTTCTCCTGTCACTCATTACAATTGAAATGAATACCTTTATTGAAACTCATTTCTGAGCTGAGATTCCACAGGAAGAGTTAATTATTGGTGAGGATAACGGATGCCCTTTTAGGCCTTAACTGCAGAAGATAAAGTTCTGGGGTAAAATCCCAAACTTGTTGACTTCAATGGGAGTTTTGCCTCTGACTTTAAGGGGCCAGATTTCACCTGTAATGTCTTGAATTAGTGATCCTCCTCTTTAAAGAAGTGGCTATTATTTTGTGTTTCAGCACAAGAAGTGATGAGAGGTCAGCACATTTGAACCATCCTCAGAGCTATGGTACTCAAGTTAAGCAAGTGTGCTTCTGATTGACACCTGGATTTACTCAGAGAAAGTCTCCTAACAAACCTTACTGGTGGTATTCTCAGCATAGAAAAACTGCATCACAGTCAAAATTCAGCACTTCTCCAGTATCCAACCTGTGTACATTTAAAACAACTTAGCATTACCAGTAATAGCACAAGCTAGTGACTTTCAATGTTACAATTCAGATATAGAAAAGAAACAAAACAAACACAAAAAACATGAGTTCAGAGCAGGCTCTGTGGCAGCAGCAGTAATTAGAGTGAAATCCTGGTCCCACTGTATTCAGTGAGTCTTGCCACTGACTTTAGTGAGGGCAGGAGTTCAACTCTTGCCTTTTGTTGGAGCAAGCCCTACATTTCAGCTGCATGCATTCTTCTGCTCTTCCTCCTGGTTTCTCCAATTTCAGTCAAAGTATTAATAGAGAGCAAATGCAGAACTGTCTCCTTGTGTGGCCATAGAATTGATAAGAATACGTTGCTCAATGGATATAATCATCTAATAGTTGGAGTGGAACTGTACTTTGTAATTGAATTTACTCTGGGACAGCCTCTTAAGACTCCAGGAAGTTGGCTTATAAAGCTGGATTCTTTAACAATATCACTGTGTATGCAATTTATAAATTAAACAGAAAAAAACAACGGTGTGGCGGTGTGATGAGGAGCACTTGTCCCACACTAGCACTGTGAGAGTTGACTCTACTCTCTGTACTGAGGAGGCCATGCCCCTGCAGCCTTGCTGGGCATGCTTTGGCTGGAGACTAGGTATAAAAGGGAGCAGCTCAGCTCATTCAGGGCTGACAACCGAAGAGGGAGAACACAGTGTGAGCTCCAGCCTGGGAAATGTGCAGGCCCCATATGGTGGAAGCCAGGGACACTGAGACTCCAGGGGACACCCAAGGAGTGATGGAGCTGTTGGGAGCCGCATTGACCGAGGAGCCCAGAGACCCCAGAGACTCTGGGACTGCTGCATCAGAAACAGGGTAGGAAGTAGCTCAGCAGGACTAGTTATTGTGCCTAGTAGAGTCAGTATGTTTCAGGCAGATTCCCCACTAACCCAGTGGTGGGCATACTTGCCACTGAAGGGGCCCTGAGCTGGAAGCCATTGGACCAGGGAGGGCCCAGGTCTCCCTACCTGACTAACACCCTCCCCAGCCCACTCTCCTGATAGGCCAGTAAGCCACACAGCAATATGGAAAGGGACATTTATACTGACTCTGACCACTAGGCAACACAGCCCTCTGGAAAGGGGCAGTTATACTGATTCTGGCCACCAGGCCACAAAGACCCAAGAGAGGGTGGCCTTACTGACTCTGGCCACTGGGCAGCACAGCCCAATGGAAATGGGCAGTAGTACTGACTCTGGTCATTGGGCCACAGAGCCCTGAGAGAAGATGACCCTAGGAACTCTGGCCACTAGGCAACACAGCCTTCCTGAATCGGGAAGTTATACTGCAGGGTTTCTCAAACAGGGGTTGCAGCTTGTGTAGAGAAAGACCTTGGCAGGCCAGGCCGCTCCGTTTACCTGCCCCGTCCCACAGTTCTGGCCGATCGCGGCTCCCACTGGCCGCGGATCACTGCTCCGGGCCAATGAGAGCTGTTGGAAATGGTGGCCAGTAAGGGCTGTGGTCATCAAAGGGCTATGGTCTCTGCGCAATTTGAATGTGCAACCCCACAGGTAAGTTCTCCATTTTTCAGTAGCCTAGACATAAGCAAATGCTTCTTTTTGGACTGTAGAATATTTTCTCTCAGCATTACTTAATGTCCTTGAAGCAAACACAACAGTCCTCTCTGTGTTGTCCTCATGAAGTTGTTTGAGGACAGCCCCAAGTCCATAATCAGAAACATCAGTAGTTACAACTGTGGGCAATGCAGAACTGAACAGTGCAAGTACTGGACTATTTACAATCAAGTCTTTCACTGTTTCGAAACTAGCTTGTGCATCCGTTGTCCATATAAGGTTGAACTTCTCCATAGTAATTCTTGTAATGGTTCAATGACAAAAGCATAATTGGGAATGAATTTTGCATATCAGGAGATGAGACCCAAGAAGGAACATAAGGTTTGCAAATCTGTTGGAGGAGGAGCATTTGAAATTGCCAGGATATGATCTGGATCAGGTTTTAGTCCAGCTTGTGAAATTGTATGCCTCAGAAGGGAGAGTTCAGTTTGTTTAATTTCGTATTTGGACCTATTGAGTTGAGGCCTGCTTTTCTGATTCAGTTTAGTACAGACTGCAGGTTATTGTCATGCTCCTCAGTAGTATTTCCAAACACGATAATATCATCTAAATAGCACTGAACTCCATGTTGATTCTTCAGAATCATTGACATCATTTTTTGGAAGGCACTTGGGGCTGATGTGAGACCATATGGAACACGTTTAAAATGAAATAGTCCCTCATATGTAATAAATGCTGTGAGGTCTCTGCTGTCTTCATGCAACATAACCTGGTCATATGCGCTCTGCAAATCAAGAGTAGAAAACATCTTTGCACCACGGAGTTGTGCAAATACTTCTTCTATGTGAGGAAGAGGATAGCTGTCAATCGCAATAGCTTTATTTGGCTCCGTTAAGTCCACACAAAGACGAATGCCTCCACCCTTCTTCTGCGTCACTACTATAGGTGAAATCCATTCCGAGGAGTTAGTCTTTTCAATAATATCATTTTGAACCCATTTTCTAAGTTCCTCTGAAATACCTTCCCTGACTGAAAATGGTAAATGCTGTAATTTCTGTGTACAGGCATCACATTATTCCACATTTTAAATTTATGCAGAAACCCATAAGCACGGTTGAGTTTCTCCTCGACCTGGTGTTGGGTCCCAGCTGAAACTGGTGTGTATACCACAAGAATGGTTTGCTGAGGAAGATCAATTAGTCCATTAACTAGACTGAGATTTAAAGCAGCCAATAAATCTCTGCCAGAGATATGAGTGCCCTTGTGGACAATGTAGAACTCTGCAGTTACACAGCAATCACCAAAAGTAACTATTGCTGGCGGGCAACCGTGTACTGGAATATGGTTTTTCAAATAGCACACCAACTGAAGTTTGGGTTCAGTAAGATGCACATCTTTAAAGCAATGCAAATAGATGGAATCAGGTAGTATAGATACTGCTGAACCAGTATACAACATTAGCTGAACAGAGTGTGATTTACTTGAGGGTATGGCGGAAACGTTTACAGTGCACTTTATCTGTTCTGGAATATGTGCAGTAGTGGTTTTGTCCACGCTCAGCACAGTAACCTCTGGTATTGTAACTGCATGCACCTCTTGATTGAACTGGCTACTGCAACATACTTTAGCAAAATGTCCAATCTTTTTGCAATGATTGCACTGAGCTACTTTTGCTGGACATCCTGTGTAGCTTGCAAGGTGTTGTGGGAATCCACAGCGAAACCATGCTTTTACTGTATTTTGAATTTGCTGATTCAGTGGCTTTTTATTAGTTTTCCTCCTGCAGTTGTTTGTCTGCAGCAATAGTGATCTTTTCTGCAAAGGAGTCACAGCCTGGAATGTGCTCATTATTTTGGCTTCAGCTGTAGCTGACTCAATCTGAGTAGCAACGGATATTGCTTTTTCTAGTGTAATTTGTGGTTCTAGAACTAAATGTTCTCTTACACAAAGAATGGTTGTTCTCTCAATGAGCTAGTCTCTAACCATCTCATCTGCCATATTCCCAAAGTCATAAGTTACAGTCAGACTCCTCAGGGAAGCCATATACTGCATCATAGTCTCCCCCCGGTTTATGTTCATGCTGGCGAAATCTGTAGCGATTAGCTATTATATTCACTTTTGGGCACAAAAATGTTCTTTAATGCAGTGAGTGCAGTCTTATATTTATCATCTGCAAGGGGAAAAGTGTAAAATATTTGCTGCCCTTCTACTCCAATGCAGTGGATTAGCAGAGCACGCTTTCTTACTTCAGAAATTTCTGTAGCACTGATTGCAAGCAGATAAGTCTCAAACATATGGATCCAGGCAGTAAAAGCAATTAGAGGCTCACCTGGGCTTTGCAGAAAGGGTCAGGTGGGTTCAGAGGCAGAAGATCCCATCCTCATCACCAAAATGTTGTAACAACCAGGCAAGGTACTAACAAACTTCAACAGGACTTTATTTTTAAAGTGGAAACCTCTTTACCAAGCTGCTGCTGCACCCTCTGTAACTCTCACTCTGCCTTCTCAACTCCTCCCCCCTCGTTCCTGTTTCCTGTACTTTTAGACTCCCAACAGCCAGTGCTCCCAGTTCTAATAATTACTAGCAACATCTATATACCACAGGTATATAGCAAATGAGGTAGAGGTATGATAATCTTACCTCATTTTAACCAGGCGTGTAATTTTGAGCAAAACAAGTCAACTTTGGTAACACTTATCCACCAACTTGTATGCCATTATTTGAGATATAATGAAGAATATTTTGCCTTAGAATGAAGAATATTTTGGTGGAAAAGGCTATCCCAAAGCTATGGACTCCAGTCGTAATTATACTGTTTCACTCTTTACATTGTTAACGAATTAGAATTTCATCAGGTTAATTTATTAACTTTTTTCTAATGGCAAAAGACATTTTGGGTGGGGGTAGGGTTGGCTTTTTTCTTCAGGTATACTATATTATCTTTAATTTCTTTGAATAGTGGAAAAAGGATTGTCCTGTAATTGAATGTTGCTCTCCTCCCACCCCAACCGCCACTTTAGAAGTATTTATGCAAATTTGAGATTGAGTACACATAGGTGTGTCCTGATGCTGTTTTTCCAATTTGAACATTTTTAATAAATATTAATCTGATTAAGATTCATGGAGGATTAAGAGTTATATTATAAAGCGCATAAGGGGAAACAATCTTCCATTATAGGAGAGATTAGTGGTTCAAACCATATACCCCATTTTAAAAGCATGACTAGTGTATTCCCCACATGCAATGGAGCCACTCCTTTATTCCAGTTACATAATTTTAAAACCAGGGAAGGTATTTTTCTTCTCCCTATATATGTGATGACTTGGTGTTATCCTTCAACAAACATATTATGGCATGTACCAAAATGTGACATCTGTGAGGCTTCCCACTCTCTCTGAAAGCTTCAGATATGTTAGCGTTTAGTTATAGCTAAAATCCAGACATTAAAAAGTCACACATGAAATATAACTCCCAAATCTAATAGAAATTAATATAAATATAATAAATTTAATTCTGATAAAATTCAAGATGCTTTGTTTTCTCTCTGTGTTGAATTATATTAATGAGAAAGAAGCTGTCTTTAGAGCAACTATCTCTGTATTTTTAAGATATTATTATATTGTATTGAACACATATAACCATTCTAACTATAGTCTGTAACCTATCATTTAAATCAGCTTCTGTACCAGATGACTGGAAGATAGCTAAAGTGATGCCAATTTTTAAAAAGGCTGTTCCCGGCAATTACAGGCCTGTAATCCTGACTTCAGTACTGGGCAAACTGGTTGGAACTATAATAAAGAATAATATTATCAGACACATATATATATAAATATAATTTGTTAAGGAAAAGTCAACATGGTTTTAGTAAGTGGAAATCATGCCTCACTAATCTACTAGAATTCTTTGAGGGGGATCAACATGAATGTGGACCAAGAGGATCCAGTGTATATAGTGTACTTAGATTTTCAGAAAGCCTTTGACAAGGTCCCTCACCAAAGGCTCTTACACAAAGTAAGCTGCCATGGGATAAGAGGGAAGGTGATCTCATGAACTGGTAACTGCTTAAAAGATAGGAAGCAAAGTGTAGGTATAAATGGTCAGTTTTCAGAATGGAGAGAGATAAATAGTGGTGTCCCTCAGGAGTCTGTTCTGGGACCAGTCCTACTCAACATATTCATAAATGATCTGGAAAAAGGGGTAAACAGTGAGGTGGCAAAATTTGCAGATGATAAAAAATTACTGAAGATAGTTAAGACCCAGGCAGACTGCAAAAAGCAAACAAACAAACAAAAAAATCTTTCAAAACTTGGTGACTAGGCAACAAAATGGCAGAAGAAATTTAATCTTGATAAATGCAAATTAATGCACATTGGAAAGCAAAATCCCAACTATACATATAAAATGATGGGGTCTAAATTAGCTGTTACCACTCAAGAAAGAGATCTTGGAGTCATTGTGGATAGATCTCTGAAAACATCCACTCAGTATGCAGCAGCAGTCAAAAAAGCTAACAAAATGCTGGCAATAATTAAGAAGGGGGTAGAAAATAGGACAGAAAATATCATGTTGCCTCTATATAAATCCATGGTATGCCCACATCTTGAATTCTGTGTGCAGATGTGGTTGCTCCATCTCAAAAAAGATATATTGGAATTGGAAAAGGTTCAAAAAAGGGCAACAAAAATGATTAGGGGTATGGAACAGCTTACAGATTAATAAGACTGGGACTTTTCAGCTTGTAAAAGATGGCTAAGGGGAAATATGATTGAGTTCTATAAAATCATGACTGGTGTAGAGAAAGTAGATTAAGAAGTGTTGTTTATTACTTCTCATAACACAAGAATTAGGGGTCACCAAACGAAATTAATAGGCAACAGGTTTAGAACAAATAAAAGAAAGTATTTCTTCACACAATACACAATCAACCTGTGGAACTCCTTGCAGAGGATGATGTGAAGGCCAAGACCATAACTGGGTTAAAAAAAGAACTAGATAAATTCATGGAGGATAGGTCCATCAATGTCTATTAGTCAGGATGGGCAGGAATGTTGTCTCTAGCCTCTGTTTTCCAGAAGCTGGAAATGAGTGACAGGGGATGGATCACTTGATGATTACCTGTTCTGTTCATTTCGTCTGGGGCACCTGGCATTGCCTATTGTCAGAATCCAAGATACTGGGCTAGATGAACCTTTGGTACGACCCAGTAGGGCCATTCTTATGTTCTTATGTTCTATAGATAGAATAATTTCCTATGTACAACATGTATTGCATGTCTATATAAAATAATTATAATCAAATATTATATATCATATTAAAGGAATATAGTTCTATCTCCAGATCTTCAAAAACAAATAGTTTTTAAACTAAAGATATCACAAACTTCCTCCTCCCAATAACAGATTGTGGGAGCTGTTTCTGAACAATGTTGCCAATTCTATGCTTTGGATGTTTATATACTTTCACTGTTAGAAACATTGATTCATGTCTCTGAACAAATAAACATTGTTTTACAGTGCCTACCATCTGGTGGGGCCCAACTTATTGTGCTGTGGGCTTGAAAATAAAGATGCCAAAGTACTAAAGAGTCACATAATTACCTTAGTCAGAAAGTGCATTGTGCACACAAAAGAGCTGCAGGTGCAAGTGCTGAGTGTAACTCACCAATTCTTAAATAAAACAAAATAAAATTAAATTAAATTAAATAAGGAGTTGGCTGAGGCCTCATAGCTAAATGAGAAGGTGGGGAGATGGATTAGGGAAGTAGAATTCCCCCTTCATTCCATTTTTTTCCTGAGAGAATGGGGAAATTGTATTTAGGGGAGGTAAAGGGCTACTTTAAACATGGGAATGAAGCAAAAATGCCCGTAGTTTCTTAAGCAACTTAATTCAAAGACAGTATAACAAAACTACCTCAAATTAGACTTCTAAGACCTTTTTCGGTTTATAAAGATGTGAGAGGAGTATATACATTCACTGACTTTCTTGAAATGTAGTCAGTCTTGGGTTTATGGGTCAGAATAATGGCCTTGGTTTGGAGGAATGTTGGAGTCCATGGGAGCTGTAGGGTTTCATTGCCACTCAGGATCAAGCCCAATGAGGCTGCGGTATAGATTCCAGTTATCTAAGATCAGTCCCTTGTCTTCTCCTGAATTCTTGGAAATAAATCAATGTGCAAAATACCCCAGAAATATCAGGTGCAGAATTTGAGTAACAGGATTCTTTTGATTAAAGCTATAGATGGCCCAGTTTTTTTAGGGGAGCAGAGGATCTGTAATGTAGGATTATTTGAGATAAAATGAGAGACAAATAAGCTGCATGGATTGAAGACTAGTGTCCAGTCCAGTCCTGGAACACAAGTAATGTCAATTTTAAAAAGCTGATACAATTAAAAATATTGTTACCATCTTTCCATGGTACTGAACCCAGATACAATTGAAATAAAAACAGATGTAACTTCTGGCCTCCGGAAAAACAAGTTTTCACTACAGGTAGCAAAGGTCTCACTGGAGAAACCATCCGAAGGCAAAGTATATGATGAATGGTGACAACTTCAACATCAGAATGTGGGTAGGAGTCAACCAAAGACATTCATGGCTGATGAGCTAGGTAAGGCTTTTAACTCCATCAAGCCAAGCATGGCAGCGGGCTATGACAACATCTTCCTGGAATTCCTCAAACACCTTGGATTAAAGGTGGCACTGTGGCTTACTAACTTCTACATAACGGTCATTAATGAGAAGACGTTACCATGAACTTGGCATCAAACAAAAAAAATTGTCATTCTTAAGCCAGGCAAGGACTCCTACAATGTATCAAGTTACTGTCTTGTTGTCAATGTGTTTCAAAGTGTTTGAGCATTTGATCCTGCAATGAATTGCTCCAGATTTAGATGATGTCTTGCAGGTTGAGCAGGCAGGTTCAGGAAAGGATGCAGCACCTGTGATGAAGTCCTAGCCCTGACCATCTTTATCAAAAGGGGTTTTCAACAAAATCTAAGAATGGTAGCCATCTTCTTGGATTTGATCATCACCTGTGACAGAGTTTGGCATAAAAGTCTTTTGTTTATTAACTCTATTGAATTTCCCTGCATTATGTGGTCAAAGTAGTAGAGCTCTTTCTCTAAAACAGGTGGTTTAGAGTACACATGGGCAACAGCCTTCCTCAGGGCTCAGTAACTTGCCAGCTCCACTCATGCACCATTTTATCTATCTTGATGACATATGCTGCAGCTATCAAAGTCAGTCCTTCTCAAAAATTTGCCAGGGTGTTGAATGATAATATGCAGCTTACAGCAGACTATTGTAGTCAATGGTCCCTGCAGTTGAGCTTCTCCAAGATGGTTTCTAGTATATGCCATCTGAATAATTCAAGCACAAGTCACAAGGTAAACATTTTCCTCAACGACCAACACCTGCAGCATGATGCAAACGCAGTTTACCTCAGTGTGACATTGAATACATTGTTAATGTACCACAACTATCTGAGAAAGGTGGCAGCCAAAGTCAGCACTTGGAACAAACTGCTCAGAAAATTGGCTGGTTCAACCTGGAGTGCAAGCACTTGGTTTCTTAAAGCATCAGCCCTGGCCCTCTGCTCTTCAACAGCAGAGTAATGTGCTCCAGTCTGTAGTTGCTTATCTCACACAAGGCTGGTTGATATAGTGCTTAACAAAGCTTTATGTATTGTTATCTGGACTTTATGGGCAACTCCATTGCCATGGCTACTGATACTTAATAACAAAACACTGCCTCATATTTGCCATGAGAAGGCCTCTGTCATGCTGCTGGCCAAGATCGATGAGAACAGTGACCTGTATTTGTACACAGACCTCTTCAACCACCTGCCAACTTGCCTGTCTTCTAGATGCCCTTTATGGTCATTTATGCCACCATAGGACATGACAGTAGAATCTGCTTGGCGCAATGAGTGGACTCAGAGATGATAGTTATTAATCACTCTCTTGTCATTGACCCAACCATCTGTCCACGAGATTTTGATCTTCCAAGGCACCTGTGGTTATCTCTGAACCAGTTTTGAACAGGACAAGGCAACTGTACAGCCAGTCTCTTTAAATGGGGTTTTTCTAATGACCCAAGATGCAGCTGCAGTCAACTTCACAGTATCCTTAGTTAGTGGTCACTTATTTATTTTGATGGTGGCTACCAGCTCTCCACCTGGCTGATGACAACACTATCAGATGGCTGGGTACATTGCACTTACTCTGATATATATAATATACAGTTCTCACTCTACAGAGGCTAGACAAGCTGGACTGTCAATTTACTGAGCAGAAGAAAATGTTAAAGGAAGAGAGATCTTCCTCCTCTTTAACAATAGCAATAACCTCCTGGATATAGTAGCCACAACTACGGTGGGTGTGGAGGGGAGTCCAAGAAGATATAACATTGTTACAGAGAATGGAGGTAACATGACAAACAGTTGGAAGGAGTGAAATTGAAAAGGGAAATGTATTTGTTTGTTTAATTTAAAATTACAGAATTAGAATTATTTAACTTCTAGTGGCCTGGACCCTAGATCTTTCATTGTAATTTTTTTGAATTGAGTAAACTTCTTACAATTTGGCAAATTATGCTTTTTTCCCCCTTCTAGGAAGGGATGGGCATTGCTCATGAATCATTTGTGGACCTTTCTTCATGGAACAACTAATTTTTAGACTACGGGTTTCTAATGAACTGTTCACTTTGACTCTTCAGCATTTGTGGTGTATATTGTTCACATGTATTTTTGCTTCTTGATTGGAGAATTCTACCAGGAAGAGATAAAATTATGGATGTCAGATATGAAAAAAAATTCTAAGGGCTTGGCTATACTGGAGAGTTGCAGCGCTGGTGGTGGGTTTACAGTGCTGCAACTTACTCACCGTCCATACTTGCAAGGAACATACAGCGCTGCATCTTCCTGGCTGCAGCGCTGGCTGTACTCCTGCTCTGCCTGGAGTATAACAATTGCAGCGCTGGTGATGCAGTGCTGCTCCACCAGTGGGTGCCACCAAGTAGCGCTGTAACTTTGCCCTCCAGAGGTATGTGTCGGAGGTATCCCAGAATGCCTGTTCAGCCACTCTTCTCATCAGTTCACATCTACTGCCTCTGGCCTCAGGTGGACCTGCCCCTTTAAATGCCGCTGGGGAATTTTAAAAATCCCCTTCCACTGTTTGCTCAGTCAGTGTAGAGTGCCAATCAATGAATCTTTCCAGGTGACCATGCCTCCACTCGCCAAAATGAGCCCACAGCATGGAGCAATGGCGAGTTGCTGGGGACCTCATCAGTGTTTGGTGGTGAGAAGCTGTGCATCACAGCTGCGCTCCAGCCGTAGGAATTACAATACCTATGGCAGATATCAAGGGCCATGCTGGAAAGGGGCCCTATGACCCGGGATACGGGTGCAGTGCAGGGTTAAAAATGAAGGATGCTGCGGAGTGCTATTTGCAAAGCTCGCGAGGGAAACCGCTGCTCCGGCGCTGCCCCCACGACTGCCGGTTTTTACAAGGAGCTGGAATGCGATAATTGGGGGTGACCCACTGCCAATCTGACAACCACGATGGACACTTCAGGCGGGGGAGCAGTGAGTGGGGGAGAGGAGGAGAGGAAGGCGGAGAGGGGAAGAGGAAACCGAGACTGAGGGTACTGGGGTGGGGAGGAGAACACCCCGGAGTCCAGGAGGCATGCAGCCAGGAGCTCTTTTCAAGCCGAGAAAAGGCAGTCAGTCGCAGCAGCTGGTACTTGTGAAGGACAAGCAGAAGGAGCGGGTTACCAGTGAAGCGCTTTATTTTCGGAAGGAAAAATGTTTCGGAGAGGGAGGGTGGTAAGGCTGCATGCATTGCATGCCTAAATGTGGGAATAAGCCCATTTGATGTTGGTCTATCACATCGCAGTAATTCGGCCTTAGTAATAGCTCTCAAAATCTCTTCAGCCAGAGCTTGGGCAATGCGCTTCTGCAATTTATAGGAGAGCCACTGTGGTCCTTGTCTCAGTTCAGGCATAACGCGTGTCCGCGCCACTGTGCCACGAGGGGTGGGGACCATTGCTGCACACAGGCAAGCTGCCTAGGGTCCAAGGGCGGAATCCGCATTGCTGTGTAGAAGACCCTTTCCTGCTCTTCCCAGGTGACCCCGCAAGCAGCGAGATATCTTCCAGGATTAATTCCTATGGAAAATGTTTGGAAAGACATGTTCAGCTGTAGATGGCCCTGCTGCACGTTTTGCTTTCCCCGATGCACAGAAACCTCCTGCCAATCCCTGAAGCAATCAGTCTCCCTTACTCACCATTTCGTGGCTCCTGTGCGTTTATGTGCGCTCTGTTTGGTATGGGTGAAAGTATGCTAAAGTGAAAGACTGTAAACTCCTTCACTGTGTGGGAACAACTGTCTGAGTGATTATTATAAACAAATGCTAGCCACTGTTAACTGTTGCCATTTTTGCCTTTTCAAAAAGTGTCCTTGACTACTCGACTGTCGTGTATCATCGATTCAGAGCTACAAAAGACCTCAGGAAGAGGCCGCGAAAAAGCAAAGAAACATGCTGAAAGCAGTTATGGATCACTTCTGCTAGAGAGTAAAAAAACTGCAGACTGGAGGAAAAAAACTGCATGTCATGGAGGGAAAGGAAAGGCAAGATCTGCCAGAGAACACGCAGCGGCTAAGAAAAGAAAAGCACAAAAGCAGCTGATAAAGCTATCCTTGGCGCGCCCAAAATCAGACTCTAATCCATAGTCACTTGTAGCCATGCAGGCAGAGCACTTACCTTTGCCACCCCCTCCACCCTGTCCAAAGCTCTTCCCTTGTGCCCAATGTCAGCTCCAAACCTCCTTCCCCCAGCATCACAGTTTCTTATCACCTCCAGCTGCCCCCACACTGTACATTCACACAACCAGCCTGGATAAACTATGAACCCTTACCCCTCTCCACTCAAACCCATCACCATTGCAGTATATCTCATCCTGAAAGTGCAGCAATCATTTGCACAGCACTCCAGACAGGACATATTGTCAAAACCTGTGGACTGTACAGTTCACCACCCCCACTCCCCCTGACCTTTTAGGTTCTCAAAATATTGTAGTGTCTGTCAAGAAAGTTATTTTCTTTTCAATAAATGAATTCTTGGCTTTGAAAAACAGTCTTTATTATTGCAGAAAGTGAAGATACCGTAGCCCAGGAAAAGAAACAGGACACTGCAAACATTTTCTAGAAAAAAACAGATTCCTACTAACATTGTAACTACTGCACTTCACTCTGTGCAAGGACCAAAACATTACTGTTGGTTTTCAGCCTCAGATTCCTCCTCAAGACATCCCTAATTCCTTGCAGCCCTGTGCTGGCCTTCTAGTAGCGCTGCCGCTCTGGCTGTGCAAATTCAGCCTCCAAGGCACTGAACCTCAGAGTCCATTCCTGACTGAATGTTTTGACCCTTCCCTTCGACAAATAACGGAGGGTACGCCATGCGGATATAACCACAGGGATGCCTGCTTTCCCCCAATCTAGAGGTCTTCCCATACAGAGATCGCCAGCGCCCTTTTAAACAGCCAAAAGCACACTCCACAGTTGATTCCGGCAGTGGCTCAGCCCTGTTTGTGAACAGTCCTGCTCCTGTGAAGCTTCCCTGTATTACGTTTCATTGATCCAAGCAAAGGGTAAGCGGGGGTCTTTCCAAGGGGGGGGCATTCACAATGGGGGGGGGGCATTTCGAGGGTGACGTCCCCCTACTATGATCGTCCGGTCCTGGAAAAAAGTCCTGGCCTGCATTCTTCCTGAACAAGCCCACTGTTCCGAAAGATGCATGCATCATGTGGCGATCCTTTCCAGGCTGAGGCAACTGTGTTAAATGTTCAATGAAATGCCCCACGGTGATCACATCGCACCTGGGAAACCATAGAGAAATATACCTCTACCTCTTCCGATTAATGTACTTGGATGCTAGGTGGGGTGGTGTCAGAACAGGAATATGCGTCCCATCTATCGCTCCTCCGCAGTTAGGAAAACCCATTTGTGCAAAGCCATCCACAATGTCCTGCACATTCCCCAGAGTCACGGTTCTTCTTAGGAGGATGCGATTAATGGCCCTGCAAACTTGCATCAACACGATTCCAAAGGTCAACTTTCCCACTCCAAACTGGTTCGCGACCAATCGGTAGCTGTCTGGAGTTGCCAGCTTCCAGGATGCAATAGCCACCCGCTTCTCCACTGGCAAGGCAGCTCTCAATCTCGTGTCCTTGCACCGCAGGTGGGGGCGAGCTCAGCACACAATCCCATGAAAGTGGCTTTTCTCATCCGAAAGTTCTGCAGCAACTGCTTGTCATCCCAGACTTCCATAATGATGTGATCCCACCACTCAGTGCTTGTTTCCCGAGCCCAAAAGCAGCATTCCACAGTGCTGAGCATTTCCATGAATGCCACAAGCAATTTAGTGTCATACGCGTCAGGCGACTCAATATCATCGTCAGACTCCTCACTGTCACTTTGGAGCTGAAGGAATAGCTCAACTGCCAAATGTGATGTGCTGGCGAGACTCATCAGCATACTCCTCAGCACTCGGGCTCCATTTCCCACAGAAATTGCGCTGCATAGAAACCGTTGGGAGAGTCACAATGGTGCCAAACGTGGACGGAAAAACAGTGACTGCTGGGATGTGAAGTGATGCATCACGGGGTGTTGGGACAGGAAGCGGAATGACTCGCACCCTTCCGTCCCCTTCCCACAACCCACGGCATCAAAATGGGATGAGGTGCTCTGTGGGATAGCTGCTCATAATGCACCACTCCCAACAGCGTTGCAAACGCTGCAAATGTGACCATACTGCAGCGCTGGTAGCTGCCAGTGTGGCCACACTGCAGCGCTTTCCCTACACAGCTGTATGAAGACAGCTGTAACTCACAACACTGTACAGCTTCAACTGTAGCCATACCCTAAGGCCTTTGCTACACTGGCGCTTTACAGTGCTGCATGTCCAAAAATATCAGATACTGATGTGGTGAACGTGATGCAAGGGTTCATTAAGAGTCAAGGGAAAATAAGTTTCAAGGTACGTGCTGAAACTGAGTATGGCGAATAAATATTTTACCTGGGGGGTAAGAGGGTGTCTCCAGCACTTATCAGGCTCACACTGTTCAGTATAGCAAGGTAGCGGGGATAGTAAGATAGTATGGTCTTTGGAATGCCAGAAGGGAATTGAAGGCTCCCATTTAGTTCAATAAGCATTGGACTCAGCCGTAGGTTGAGTGTTGGTGGACGAATGAATCACTCTTATAACATGCAGGGCTTTCCAGTTTACGTGGCCAGCACCTACATTGAATAACACTATTAAACATAATAAACTATTAAACACTATTAAACATAATAAACTATTATGGATAATTTTACTTCTATTTTAGTGTTGCCGAGAGCACATCCTATTATGCAAGGCACTGTACAAACGTTCCCTGCCCCAAAGATGCGCATATAGAACATTGGTGTTGGACAACACGACTACTTGTGTTCTATCCACAGACATGTTCATCTCTTATTCTCTTTGAGCCAGCCTGATCAGTCTTTTGGAATAAGTGTTGGATGGTAGGAACCAAGATACTTGGGGCTCGTCTACACTGACAGTGCTGCTGACATTAATTTAAGCAGCTCAACTATACTGGTGCAGCAGCGTCTCTTTAGTGCCTAGTGAAGATGCTAATTGCACCAGTGGGAGAGCTTCTTTCATCAGCCTAAATACTCCATCTCCCTGAGAGTTGGTAGCTATGTTGATGGGAGAAGCTGTTCTGTCAACATAGCACTGTCTACAGTAGGAGTTCAGTGCGTATAATTGTGTTGCCCAGGGGTGTGGATTTTCCACACCCCTGAGCAACATAGTTATATGGACATAAGTTTGTAGTGTACATCAGGGCTTAGAAGAGGTAGTTACATATATCTAAGAAACAAATAGGAACTTTCCTTAGATTGTTGACTGGAATTTGGGTAAATAGACTATAGTGGAGTTATGGTAACTTTCACCAATTGAGGAACTTTCCTTGGTGTTCAAAGAAATCTTTCTTTTAGTAAATTGTCCTCCTCAAAGTATCTTTTTACAGCATTAGTTTCTGATCCTACATCCTTTCAAGTAAGCTGATCAACTGACAAACAACTGAAATCTTCCAGGCTGTTATACTCAGGAAGAGAAGCAATGATTTTAAATTTTTGATTTTAATGACTTGTGTGCAAAAGTTTACTTGGCATGTATTTCAGCTTCTCTGCATACAGAAGTATGGTGCAGACTGCTGAACAGAAAACTTGAGAAACACCTATTCAGATCAATGGGACACTTGAAATTTTCCTACACTTAACCCAAGGGAGTATTTCTCTTTTAGTAGGAGCCATGGCTTTTCTTGTATCTCAGAAGTTGCTACAGTAATGAACCATTTTTATTTAACTTAGACTAAATAGGGTGGTACAACCTGTCTTTCTTGTCAGCATTCAAATTACTGATGCCTTGGGGCTATAGCAATTTGCATATCCTTGTTTATCAATATTGTTTACAATGCTGTGATAATTGTTCATGGATAAATGATGTTTCCGACTTATCTGTCTTTACAATGGTGTTATACACATGTAACCATATTGTAACTGCTATCTTCGTCTCTTTAATGGGGGAATTGCAGTGTGGTTGTTTATCGGCTTACAATAGATATCAAATGCTTTTGAACTGGAACACTTTTAATGGGACACATGGATGTCTTGAAGCTGAGACACATCACAGCTGAGGAAAATGCCAAGTATTATATGAAGAGATCTATTCAAGACACCATTTGCAAGAATGCGAAATATGGCAGTATTTTTTTTGTGTGGTTAGTGGCAGATGTTATCATTCTTCAGCCAACATACAATGACTAGTAACATGGGCTAAACTCCAATGTATCTTTATTTTCTCTTATCAACACTAAGCAAATAAATATAGCCATAACTCAGCAACACATCTTGTAGATACTTCAGATTCTTTCTTTCCAACACAGCATCCATAAACACTGTGTATACAACAGTTTTATACTTAATTATAAATCAGTCCCGATTGTGGAAACAAGCACTAATCTCTTCTTTTAATTTAAGCCACACAAAATTCTTTACCACAGTCAGCAAGCTTCATTTGCCTAATTCACAAAGTAAACAAGTTCACAAATATAGCAGAATGAAAACATTATGACCCAAATCTTAAATTGTGTCAGCAAAACTGTGCAAACCTGTTTATAGGCACTGTAGCAGGGTGTTCATGCCCCGTACTGGGACTGCAAAGGGTTAACCCTTCACTGTGGGCTGAAAAAGCCATACCCCCACAGCCCTACTGGGCATGCTCAAAGTGCAACACTAGTATAAGAGCGAGCAGCCTGGCTCAATCTGGGCAGACCTCCATAGGCAAAAGAAGTGTGTGGCTGGCTCCTGCTGAAGGGCCATGGGCACTTCACGATGCAGAGGCTAGCCAGCTGACAGCAACCCTCAACTCCCAGGTGCTGGATGTGACTGAGGGAGAAGGAACCAGGGGAACTAGGAAGCCACAAGATGCAGAGAGGTGGATAGGAAGTAATCCAGAAAGTCTTTGTGAGGAGTTGGTGGGACAACCGGAGGATACTCTGTGAGTTTCAGCCAGATCCCTGCCGAGCTGATGGCAGATAATCCTGTCACTGACAGGGCCCTGGGTTGGGAACAAGTGGAGAGGGAGGACCTGGGTCCCACTATCCTGGCTGCTGCCCACCATGAGGTGGCAGCCTATTCTGACAGTAACTGACTCTGGCCACTATGCTGCACAGGCCAGAGCTTGGGGGCAGTGATTGACTCTGGCCCTAGTGACCTACTGGAATGGAAGCGGAGAAGGTCCTAAAATGGCTGCTGGAGAGCCAGCAACAGCAGGAGGCCCAGCAGCAGCATCAAGTTCAGCTTTTGCAACAGATGGTGGTTCAGCAGCAGCAGCAATTTGGCCCAGCAGCAGGAACAACATCTACTGTAGGAGGTGCCTGTCCTACACCAGGCCCAACAGGAGTGCCTGATGCACAGGTGGTGATGTTATGGAGGCCCACCTCCCCACTGGATGCCCATGCCAGTGGGTTGGGAGCTGCAGGGGACCTAACGGGATACCTCTACACCTGACCAGGATGGGGCCTGGTGATGACCCTGAGCCATTTCTGGTCACCTTTGAAAGGGTCGCCACCATGATGTAGTGGCCATGGGAACACTGGGCCACTCTTCTGGCACCATATTTGACAGACTCCATGCAGGCTGCCTATCACAATCTAGAGCTGCAGGATCCTTTAGATTACCAGAAGGTCAAAGCGGCTATCCTTGACCAGACAGTCGTGTCCCCCAAAACTTACAGACAACATTTCCATTGGGAGTGGTACCCACCAGAGGCTTGTCCCAGGGCCATGGCCCAGAAGCTACTGGACTACAGTTGGCACTGGCTGGAGCCAGAGAAGTGTACAGGGGCTCAGGTGGTTGAAGTGGTAGTGCTGGAACAATTCATAGAGATCCTCCTCTCTGGAGGAAGGTAGTGGGTGAAACATCATCGGCCAGCCTTGCTCTTGGAGGCTGTCCCCCTGATGGAAGACTACCTGGCTGTTGGAGGTGTGAGGTAAAAGTTCCAAGACCGCCAGGCACTCAGGCCAACCTCCAGAGTGAGTCACCTGCCTGCACAAGTCAAGCGGTATAAGTCCCCAACCACATCTGATGATAGCTGGAGGGAGTGCCCACGAGAAAACAACAGAGTGACCCAACCCTTGGTCATGGGAGGAACGAGCTGCCCAGGAAGCCGGCAGGCCCAGGAAGCCCCATCCAAGGCAAGATGGGGGAAGTGCTACAAGTGTGGCCAGGAAGGGCATTTCCATGATGACTGTCCTTTTATGGACTGCAATTACGGCCACACATTAGCCACAGGATCCCAGGCCCACTGGAGAGGTCCCGAATGGCTAGACATCAGGTGCAGGGGGCGGGGGAGGACTTTATGAAGAAATAATGGGAGGATCAAACACTGAGTAGGACCTGGGAGCAGGTGACAAGCCCTCATGTGGATGGGGATGGGGAGAAACAGACTCTGCAGGGACCCCACTTCGAGGTCCGCAAAGACTGTCTATACTGGGTGGTTCAGGAACCCCAGACCAGGGAAGAATTATGACAACTACTAGTCCTGCATAAGTACTGGAGTGGCCTGTTACAACCTGCACACTCTGTGCCCTGGACTGCGCACTTGGGGAGAGAGAAGACCCTGCAGTGAATGGCCCAAAGGTTCTTCTGGCCCGGCATGCACCGTGAAGTGCGGGACTTCTGTGTGGCCTTTCCAGAATGTCAACAGGCTGGCCCAAAGGGTGTACCAAAGGCGTCCTTGGTCATGCATCCCATAGTTGGGGTTCCGTTTGAGAGAATTGGCCTGGCCCTGGTCGGGCCCCTGGAGAAAAGCAGATCAGGCTGCCAATACATACTAGTGGTGGTGGATTATGTGACCCGATAACCTGAGGCAGTCCCACTACAGAACATCACAGCACTGATATAGCATCCAAGTTCCTGAAAACCTTCTCCTGGGTGGGAATACCCAGGGAGATACTAACTGATAAGTGGACCAATGTCTCATCTAAACTGATGGCAGAGCTATATCAATTGCTGAATATGCAAGTGCTAAAGACTTTGGTATATCTCTCGCAGAGGGACAGCCTCATGGAAAAATTGAACAGGATGCTGAAGTCCATGCTTAGGAAGTTCCTAGAGGATGACCCACTCCACTGGGACAAACTGTTGCCAGCCCTGCTGTTCGAGGTGTGGGAGGTTCCCCAGGCCTCTATGGGATTCTCACCCTTTGAACTGATGTACAGGCAACTACCCTGGGGAATACTTGACCTACAGAAGGACATCTGGGAGGAGCAGGAGTCACAGGCCTCAGGCTGTCTCCTAAATACTGCTTCACCGGGAGCGGCTCCAGAAGCTCAGAGAATTTGCAAGAGAAAACCTCCTATGGGCACAGTGGACCCAGGCACATCACTACAATTGAGGGATGCAACTGCACACTTTTGAACCATGAGATAGTGTCCTGTTACTACTATCCTCTACAGCGTCCAAACTGCTGGACAAGCCATTTGAGGTGGTTAGGCAGGTGGGACCTGTGGACTATGAAGTGCGGCTGCCAGGAAGATGGAAAGAAGTCCGTGATTGGAGTAGGACTGGACGAGGGGCAACTGGAGGAGTTGCGGCAGCTAGTCAGGGCTTTTGCCCCTGTGCTGTCGCCTCACCTGGGGAAGACTGAATTGCTGAGTCACAACATCACCACCCTACCCGGCAAGAAGGTCCACAATAACTACCAGCCACTGCCAAAGATGTGATAGTTCATCCAGAAGGAACTCTGGAGGTCATGGAGGAATCACGCAGTGAATGCCGGAGTCCTATCATATTAGTCTCTAAATCCAACGGGACCATACAATTCTGCACAGACTTTCGCAAGGTCAAAGCAATATCCTGGTTTGACACATACCCAATGGCCAGAGTGGATGAACTACTGGAACAGCCGGGTAACGCGACATTTATCTCAACATTAGACCTCACAAGGAGGTACTGGAAAATACCCCGGGTGCCCACATCCCATGAGAAAAGGGCCTTCCCTACCCCGTTTGGGCAGTACCACTTCGTCACCATACCTTTTGGACTTCATGGGGCCATGGACACATTCCAACGACTGATGGATAGACTGTTAAAACCCCACTACCCATACACAGCTACCATTATAGATGACATAGTGGTGTACAGTCACACATGGGAAGGACATCTTCAGCACCTCGCAGTGGTCTTGCAAGCCCTAGTAGAATCTGGACTCACCGCCAACCCAGCCAAGTGCCACCATGGGCAGCAAGAGGTAATATATCTGGGGTATATGGTGTGCCAAGGGACTTTACGTCCCCTGGTGGACAAAGTACAAGCCTTATGGGACTGCCCAGCACCTTCAACAAAAAGGCAGGTATGCCAATTCCTGGGCCTGGCAAGATACTACAGCTGCAGCCCCGAGCCTGAGGGCAGTGACTGACTCTGGCCGCTAGACCACGCAGACCCGGCTGGGGGTGCACAGCCATGACTGCAGGCCTGACCCACAACAGCCACATAGACCCAGATCCACAAAGGTATGTAGGCATCTTACATTCACTGAAATCAATGGGAGTTAGGTGCCTAAATACTTTTGAGGATCTGGGTGATAATGTGTAGTACGCATGGCTATATGTCAGGACTTTGTGTGGATATATTTATGTGAAAATCCCCAATATGTGCAAAAGCATTGTTCCACTACCACAGTTTTATGTATGCTTTTGAAAACTAAAAATTTCTTCCTAAATAAGTAGTGGAGATGTGCATATTGCCACCTCATGGATCTCTTGTGTAGTAGAATGGCGTACTCGTAGTATGTTGGAATTAAAGGCAATATTTAAATGAGGGGAAGGAAGTAAGTACAAACAATCGTGAAGTGCCCATGGCCTTTCAGCAGGAGCCAGCCACACACCTCCTTTGCCTTGCTGAGATACTGTGAGTTGGTGATCATAATGCCTGAAATAAGCTATGCATGGCTAAACCACAGTGGAGCCTCGTTGACTTCAATAACTATATTTATTAGAAGTATGTAGAAGGATATTGAAAATAAAATAAAAGAATTCCAGTGTCATCTTTATCATTTCACACCCAGGCTAGACTTTAGGCAAAATCCCTTTACTATCTACAGAACGGAGAACACAAATGGAGTTATAAACTGGTGGAAGAGTAGCAACAGATGTTGGTTTTCTGGTTCCATGGACATTTATAGCATAATCCGTGGTAAGATTCATGGCAATCATGTAATTCTGGAGCCAGTTGCTTTTTTAGGATGATATGTGAACTTCTTTTATGCTACAGGTACTAGTCTGGTGAATTGTAATAGAAGTTGAATGAGGGTTAGGGCCAGGTAAATAGTATTCTTTTCTGTCAACCAAACACCAAATGGCAAAATACCAGTTTGCATGTCCCAGATTAATGGAGAATCTGTGTGTGTTCAGTTGTTGGTAAACTTCTTTTCTGGAAACTAACAATTATACCACACAACCACCATGCATGGAGGAAATGACACACACTGTCAGACTTACTCCAGTGGAAATCAGATTCAAGGCCACTGACATACAACAGGCCTTTCAGAGTGGGATGCAAACATTACAGATTTTCTACTGGGTTTCCATGTTAGCTGAGGAAGTGAGATTTAATTGATGTCTATTTTTTTCCCCAGCCTGGTTTAAATATAGAAAGCAAAACCTGCACTCTATGCCTTTCTGTGCTGGGGATATAGGTTTTATCCACAATATTTCAAAATAATTTGAATTTACACAAGTTTACAGGTGATCTTGAAGTGGGTAGAGGGAGAGGGGGTCTTAATTTGTGTGTGCTTCATTTGAAGTTCTTAAATATTCTTCAGAGGTAGGTTGTTCAGCCTTTCATATTTCTGAAAATATGATCTCTTCAAGGTATCTGTATTGGGTACCTGAAATCATGAGTCACTTTTTGAAAGGTAGGCCAATATCACACAGTCACGATGAATGGTAACGTTTTCAAAAGCATCCAAGTGATGTAGGAGCTGCTCATATTTTCAGAAATGACAAGGACAGATTTTTAAAGGTAAACGTATGCACTTCTGAAAATCCCACTGGACTCCCAACTCCCATTGGTATCAATTGGATGTAGGCTTGTAAATCATATAGGGACTTTTGAAACCTTTACTAAAACAGGCTTTGTTATTGGGGTGGAGAGAGACTTATAGGACAATTGCAACACCATGCTTTTTTAAGTGACATTAGTAAAATAATTCCATATTTTAAAATATTGATGAAAGGAAATCTTAGGTCTACAGTATTTCCTTACAATTGTTCCATCATCATTACTTTATAATGGTAGCTGCCCCATAGTTAAGGATGGATTATAGGGTAGTTTCTATAAATAAATAAATCAGATTAAAATGGCAAAAACTTAAAACACAGAATTGAAACTTTGAGTGTTATTTGATTTTTTTCTCATCAATACTCCATCATTTCATCAAACCAAATTGATAGAGAAAGAGACTTCAGTTTAAAAAATCTCCCCTTTTGGCAATTCCCTCATCTCCCACAATGGATTGTCTCACTTGTACTTTAGATTTCTTCCAAAAGGGGTACATGCATTCTGATACCTCTGCTTTGGCCATGTTTTTTGCTCATGTGCTGGTTCCTATTACATCACTTATACATAATTAATGTTTGCTCATAGAAAATGCTAACTTTTTAGCAACAGTGAAAAACATGGGCACTACAGTGGACCTACCAAACGTTAATCTGATAAGAAAGCTGACACAGTACAAGATCACACTTCTGACCAGCTGATTACCTATGTATTTTAAGGGGGTAATGCATCTCATAAGTCTTTCACTTATGTCCTCAATATATCTAGAAAGTAATATTTACCACAATTTTGTCAAATTGTATCTAATGCAAAACCTTAACCGTTACCTGAACAGTGCTAAGGAAGAATAACTTGTCAAATACACGGTATGTGTGGCAGTCAGATGTACTGAATAAGGCACTTTTAGGGACTGGTCTTGTTTTTCCCTAAGCCAAAATTGTCTCCATGTAGTTTGAAGGCTTAGTCCAAGAATGTTTCCGGCCAAAGGTATTTCCCCTCTTAAGTGTGTATGTATGCACATGCACACAATTGCTATACTTCCATATTGTTTCCAAGCTGATTAGGAGAAACACTTCCATTTGACCAACTAATCTGCAATTTTCGATGTGTCTGGAATGGCTCAAGAGCATGAGTACCAACCTTAGGGCAGACTGTTAAGAAGCAGGGCACAAACCCCAAATTGGTTGTGAGTTCTAGACTTAAATTTCACCATCCAAGCCTCAAGTGTGAACTCCTCAAGCATTGTAAGAGCCGTAACATGGGCTCACAAACAGTCCCCTAGAGCAGTGGTTCCCAGACTTGTTCCGCCACTTGTGCAGGGAAGGCCCCTGGCAGGCCGAGCTGGTTTGTTTACCTGCCATGTCTGCAGGTCTGGTCGATCGCAGCTCCCAGTGGCTGCGGTTCACTGCTCTGGGTTAATGGGAGCTGCTAGAAGTGGCCACCAGTACGTCCCTCAGCCTGCGCCGCATTCAGCAGATCCCTTTGGCCCGGAGCCGCGAACCGCAGCCACTGGGAGCCGCGATCGGCCAGACCTGCTGACATGGCAGGTAAACAACTGGCCCGGCCTGCCAGGGGCTTTCCCTGCACAAGTGACAGAACAAGTTTGGGAACCACTGCTCTAGAGTAATCTATCTTGCCACCTAGACAAGCTTGCCTTTAGCATAGATGGTCCCCTATTTCAAAAATCACCAAAAACCAACATTTGGTTTACTCTCAGTCCCAAAGGACCAGTCATTTACCTCAGGTCAATTGCACCTTACATATCACACCAAAGACAATGCTTGTAACCAATCCTATAATAAACTACCTAAAGACTTATTAACTAAGAAAAGGAAATGTGCTCTTTACAAGGTTAAAAGAAGTAAACACATACACATGCACACACACATAAATGAATTAGTCTTAAGTTTCAAAAGGTAATAGAAATTTCTGTAATAAGCAAGCTCTATATGTCCTTCAAGACTAACCCAGGCCAAGCAGTGAGGATCTCTTGCCTATGCTTAGTAATCCTTGCCCCTTCAACTCCAAGCAGCATAAAGATACAATTTCTCCTTGTTAGGGAATTTGATTCCCTTCCCCCAGAGTTCAAGCTGATATAACGAGTTCACATGCATGTCTCCTTTTCATGGGTAGATGTGGAAGCAATCAATAAAGTCTTTTGTCTTCTGACGTTCCTCAGTGGTTTATCTGGTGTCTATGGGCTGCCTTTTGTTGGGCAGGAGATACCTCCTGGGGAAAACCAGTATTTCAAACTGCTAATGCTTCTCTCCTAACTAATGCTTTACAATTTCAGAGCAAACACTTAAATATCACTTTATAACATGGATACAGATGTTATAAGTGAGATTAATGCATGCAGCAATTTACAAGCTTTTCATAAAGTCTAAACAGTAAACATATTTTCATAAACCTAATACCTATTTTAACAATACTAACACTCAGGTGAGCCAGGCTGATTTCTAGCCATGTAGTGGTTAATGTTCAGTTGAAGCCTAGGGTAGTTGACATTAGCTGGCACCTGGTCTGCTAGTGTCACAGCAATATTGCCTGGAATAATCAGATAATTGGCTAATGGGATGAACTTCAGAAGGACCTTGACAAGCTAGGTCAATGAGGAACATATAGGCAGATGAAATTCAATGTTGCTAAATGCAAAGTAATGGACATTGCAGAGGAAAAAATACTTGTACTTCTTAAAGGGGTCTAAATTAATTGTATCATCTTAGGTACGTCCACACTACTTGCCAGTTCTGCGGATAGCAATCGATCTATCGGGGATTGATTTATCATGTTTCCTCTAGACGTGATAAATCGATCCCTGCCACGCTTCCCGTCGACTTTGGAACTTCACCAGAGTGAGAGGTGGAAGCAGAGTCAACGGGGGAGACACGGCCATTGATCCCACGCTGTGAGGACGAGAGGTAAGTCAAAATAAGATACGTCAACTTCAGCTATGCTATTCTCATAGCTGAAGTTGCATATCTTACATCGATCCCTCCCTCCCTCCAGCCTTTACTAGGAAAAAGATCTGGGCACCATTGTGGACAGGTCTGTGAAGATCTGCTGTGTTTAAAGAAGTGCAGAGGAGTTTAAATGTATGAAAATTGGGATGGAGAATATTATAGGATTATATAAATCAATAGTTCAGCATCCTCTGGAATATTGTATGCAATACTGGCTTCTGCATCTCAAAAAGAGTATTGTAGAATTAGTGGCAGTTCAAATTCAGAAAAAAAGAATGATTAGGTGCATGCAAAAACTCTTGGGTGAAGAGAGGATTCAGAGGTTGTTTATTTTTGAGCAAAGATGAATGAGGGGAACCGTGATAAATGTATGCAAAATTTCAAATGATAATGAAAAGGGAAGGCAGGACATTCTATTATCCCTGTTTCATAACACAAGAACAAAAGGATATTAATGGAATTTAAAGGCAGCAAATTCCAAATTGACTAGAAAGTATACTTTTCTTCCCACCGTTGGAAATAATTAAACTGAGGAAAACATTGCTGCAGTGTGTCGCTGAGGCCAAGATCTTAACAGGATTCAAAGATATTGGACATCTATGTGGCTAACAAAAATATCCAGAGTTGTTATAGTAAACGGTAAAAAAAAATAGTAAGAATGTTAAAAAATGCATGCCTCGGGGCTTATGACAAATTCTAACTATTAATTGTTAGACACCCCTAGAGGAAGCTTTTCCAACACCATCTGCTGCATGGTTTGTGGGTTTTTTCTTTTGTTTTTGTACCTTTCTCTGAAGCATCTAGTGCTAGCCACTATTTCAGACAAGATATTGCAATTGGTAGACCACTGCTTGTATATACCATAGGAATTTCTATGTGCCTAATGCACGTGTCATATGAACAATGCTTGCCAAAAAAAAAAAAAAGGAACTGGTAAAGCATACAAAAATATCTATCTATGGATTAACTTACAAAACTTGCCCAAATGCATAGTTCAGAGCAGATGTACGTCATATCTATACAAATATCCTTCAGATGCCCATCTAAGGAAAGGGTACCTTGTACCTTGCATAAGTTAACACATGGGCTTTGTGATACCATTTGAAGGAGTTATATAATTGGAGTCTTGGTATCATGGTGTTTATGTATGTAGTGGTTTTGTAGCTGTAGGTGGGTGGGGTAATATCTTTTAGAGAGAACAGAAATTGATCCAATAAAAGGTCTTACTTCACCCATCTTCTCTCTCTGGTATATATGTATGCATAGGTGGCACTAGGCAATAATTTCATATGGCAGCTATACACTATTACATAATTAACATAGTTGCTTTACAATGAGACTTGGGTAGGTGAGACATATTCTGACATGCTGTATGGGGATTCTTACTTAACTCTTTCTTTTTTTAAAAAAAATCTCCTTTTGAGGTAGTGTTGCCTTTTCCCCCCTCACATCTATGTTTCTTCTTCAACGGTTACATTCCTTCAAGGATCAATCTCACCTATACCTCTACCTACAACAATAATTTTCTTTCATTTCCTCAGTTTAGTCATTTAATATGGCATGAGAATAAGGCCAGTAGGATTAATAATTTAGTCTTATCTTCCCTGAGGGCTTACAAATGACTTTTTTTTTTGAAATTGTCACTACCCAGCTTTCCTGTTTCTTTTAGTTTACCCTTGAACTGCAGGCTAATTTTGAGTAGATGTGAGGTTCCTGCTGAAAGCTGTTTACTGCTCTGTCTACAATTTGAGGCAAGAAACAACTCAATCACTTTAGTTATTATCCCAGTCACAGTCTTTGCTTTTTATGTTCGCTACTGTTTGATGTTTAAAAGTGAGTAGTTTTTGACATGTAAAAGGGATTGATTTAAAGGGCTGTGGCCCTAAAATACATATTTTCATGGCACATAATGATTAAAAGATGTCCACTGCCTGAATCTCTGGATGTATTTACATAGTCCTGGCTGCTCAAAATCCTACCTTTCCTTTAGGAGACTTCTTGTTCTGCAGGGTAAATTTAATTGAATATCTGTTCCTAGTTGAAAATGATAAAAAAACCCTCAAACGATAAAACAGGCCCTTGTGCAGAGCGTAGGGCATTTTAAGCATCTGGGAATGTCATTCTGTTTGTTTAGGATACTACCAATTGTATACTTTTAATCCTTCAAAATATCACACAGCTGCCAGCAAGTGCACTTCTAACCAGTTAGCTGAACTGACCATGAAAACCCAACATTTCACTTCTGGCCTTACCCTGACTTTTTCCTGAGGTGACGGATAGGCCTGACAATATGCCCAATATACTGAAATATTTATAAACTTGAAAGGACATTTCAGAGCTGAAGACCCTCTACCAAACAACTTGACCCAATTTCCTAAGTTTGGAATCCACTTCGCTGAGAAGTCATGTGAACAGGTGGTATTCCCACTTGCTTTTTATTGACTTTATTTAAAGAAAAATTCACCTCCTTCCAAGGGACTTGGCTTTATTTGTTACTCTTTGAATGTAAACCTTGCTTTGCTGCTGTTCCTAAGTCTTCATGCAAGACTTATTTCTCTGCCTCTGGAATTAAAAAACTACACTTATCACAATGTACCAGAAGAATTTACTCTTATTCTAAGTTTCTAACTTCTTATTGGAAGGTCAGCAGAAGAGCACTGCTTCCTTAGGGCGGTCTTACATCTAGCCATACTGACTGAAAGGTGTAGTTAGAACTTAGATAACAGAGGACTCTAGAAATTAGTACCAACACCCCGGAGTTGCACTTTAATGTAACTATGAAGTCAATGCTGTGTGTCTGTGTGTGTGTGTGTGCATGCGTTTAAAGAGAGAAAGAGTATTTTATACATTGAGCATAGCTAATTGAGCATAGCATAACTAACATGACACGTTAACCAAACACATCTTAGAATCATCATAATTGGAAGCTTTATCTGTGCCAGTGTGGATTATTTATGCCAAAAGTAAATTCTCAGAGGTTAAGAAAAGTGAAGTTATTAGGTATTCAGAAGAAAATTTCAGAGAATATTTTGCCCCTGAGTAAATATTAAATGACTTGGGATATAATAGATTTATCGATTGCTATCCACCCTGACTCTACTTTTGCTTGTGTCCCAGACTTTATTGCAGCCCGAACATAACTTTATGCTTTATGTTTGTAATTTTGCAGCCACTGATCCTGGACCACAACCTGATCCAAACAAAGCCCCAACCCAGATACGGGATTTGTATGGGCAGACACTTACACCAGCACAGATTCTACTATAGGATCAGAGCTAAAGCCTCTGCAGGGCATGTCTAATTCTTTTCTCATTTTATTGTTGAGATAGAAAGGCAGCATCTTTAAGGGATATAATAGTTTTACTCTGAGGCTACGTCTACATTACAGGATAATTCCGAATTACATTAAACTGGTTTTATAAAACAGATATTATAAATTTGATTTCACGTGGCCACACTAGGCACAGTAATTCGGTGGTGTGCGTCCATGGTCCGAGGCTAGCGTCGATTTCTGGAGCGTTGCATTGTGGGTAGCTATTCCATAGCTATCCCATAGTTCTCGCAGTCTCCCCTGCCCC